>NC_056691.1:78038809-78338809 GCF_018350215.1 Panthera leo
GAGGAGACCAGATTTTAGTTCCCATCCCTCACTTGTTTCAGGTTGTTTCTCAGGACTTCAACTCTTAGGCACTTCCAGCCTGTGTGTACTCCAGAGACAATCGTCAGGCTCAGAGATGTGGTTTCCTGAGAAAGAATCCGGGCATAGATAGGATTTGCCCAATAAACAGCAGGTGATCTGGGCATAGGCAGAGGGTATAAGGTGGAGTACCTGCCCTGTGCATTAATGATGAGCACTTGGTGCAGATCTGGCCAATGAGATGTGAAGGATATCGGCTAGGGGACTCTCACCAAGGTTGCTTTGTTCTTAAGGAGAAAACTGTAGAAGAGAAATATTCTCCACTGGATGTCATCACATCTGAATGGGACAGTGAAATTGCTATATCCACATCCTGACTAGGAGAAGTGGCCTGAGGATGAAGGCACTGCTGGGAAGAGCTGAGTGGGGAGCTGGGAGCATCCCCCATCCTTGATGACATTACCAGGGTGCTGACATGTCACGGCTGGAGCCGCCCTACCGCTGGATGTATTGTGTGAGATATAACAAATGACGTCATTGCTAATGCTGTGGGGCTTGGGGTTTTCTGTTACTGAGACGCCTGCTGGGAAGATTCCCTGAAATGCAAAACTGACATGGTCCTTAACATCCCTGCTATTCAGAGTGTGGTTCCAGGTCTACAAGCTTCACTGGGGAGCAGAATTTCAGACCCCACTCAGACCCACTGAATCTGGATCTGCATTCACCCAGGCCCTCAGGCAATCCATGTGCACATCCAAGGATCAGAAGCCCTTCCTCAGAGATTAAAAGAGCCGATATACAGGAATCTCACTACGCATGTTGAATTTGATTATTATTTCATGTTGACACCTTGGTGCCTCCTTCTGGTCCTCTCATTCCTCATTCCTTATTTAAAAATAAGATGAAATCAGCCTATGGAAATGTATCCAAATGTGAAATTCATTGCTGGTTAATTAGTCTGGAAGGTAATTTTTTCTTTTAACGTAGGAGTTAGTTTTGCTAAATATTAATGAATGAGCAATTAGAATGCTATGCTGGAAACAGCCGGCATTGTGAGTTGAGGGTGAGTAGAGAGAGGTGAGAAACAAAAGCCTACATAAGTAAACACGGTTATATATTAGAATTACTTCGAGGGCTTGTATTTTTCCAAGCCTGACACCTGGCAACTTGAATGAAAGTAATCCAGCTAGCACTAGGCTGACCCTCATAAACAAACACATCATCTGCTGGAAAGATAAGAAACAAATAGAATTCTCCAAATCAAGCAAGAAGCAAGTTCTGTTACTATTTTCAAAGGGCCTGGAATGTGACTTGAGCCTGAGATATCCCAAAGCAGCATTTCTTAAAATGAGTTCTTACTCAGAATTTCATGGAGTAAAACAGGGTATAACTGAAATAATGATACTGTAGTCAAATTAATTTGGAAAATGTTGGCGGGGGGGGGGGGGAATGGTAAAGAGATGAGCAGGGTTTTTTTCTTTCAATAGGTCAATATTCAAGAGGCCAATTTCCCTACTCCAGAACTTTTTGTGGGATTTCTCTGACAGCTTCCTGTGTTCATCCCCTCACACAGTCCTGTGGCCAGTGTAATATTTTCAAAATGCTAATGAAGTTGGATCATTATCCTGCTCAAAATGCATCAGTGTACTTTATGTTCATGTGTTCATTTTTTCCTCTGACATCTTCAACCAACTTTTTCTTTAGCTCTCATATGTTCTTCTCAGGTCATAGCTGACAACCTCCCCCATTCCTTCATTGTGTTGGCCATGCCAAGATAGTTCTTATCTGGGCTTTCTCATGTATTTAATGTCAATTTCTCCAGCTGTTTCTTGCACCCCTCCCGTCTCTCAGAACACCCTATAAATTTATTTCAGAGGAATTTACAATAGTAGTCTTTCCATTTTGTTTTTTGATGTTTGCCTTTCCCCCTTGAAGGAAATCTGTAAGAGATCTTATTCACTGTCCTATCCCTGTGCCTAGCATAGAGATAGGATAGGCTCTGATGCATAGGGGACAATCCCCCAATATTTATTTAATGATTGAAAAAAACTGTGAATCACTAACACAGCAATGCACAGCATCTTTCAAATGCATTTGAACGTGGGGACTTTTTTTTTTTTCAGCCTGGAAGTAATATTGCATGGAATATATTTTGAGAAATGCTTTTCTAAAGTCAATTCCACTCCTCCTAAGTGTGAAAAGGGGAATATAAGTTATAACTACATTTCAAGCTCTGACTAGCTGTGTGACCATGGGCAAAGTTATTTCAAACTTGAGACTCACTTGTGGAATGATGAGCCTGGATGAGATAATCTCTACAATCCTTTACAGCTCCCAAATTCTGAAGTTCTAATCATACAGAAAGAGTACTGCTTTCACTTTGGTCATGGCGTGAGCTCTCCAAGAGTAAGTCAAATCAGACTGACCTCATTTCACACAAGAGTATTTATAGTCTAGGATAGTAGATCAGGGAAAGGAAGTCGATACAGCATATCTAGCTTTCCATGAGCCATTTCACAAAGTCTTCCCTGATGTCTTTGTAGAAAGGAGTGAGGAATGGGGCTTGATGGAGGTATGATAGACTGGATTTGTAACTGGTTGAAAGATGGTCCCCAGGAGCGCTAATTAATGGATCAATGCCAACCTTGAGGACAGGGACTGGTGACAGCCTGCAGGCTCTGTCCTTTGTCCTGCCTTATTCAACATTTCTGTCAGTGTCTTGGATGAAGAGTAAATGCTCATGATCATCAAATATACAAATGACAGGACAGTAGGCATATGTTGGATGACAGAATTAGAATTCAGAGTGACCCGAACAGTCTAGAGAAATGAACTGTATCTAAAATGGGGGATGTAATAATACAGAAAGAAAGTCCAAGAGGTAGAAGCAATTGCAACCATTTATAATTACTAAAATTTGTATGTAAGCATATATTTGTGTATGTTGTGTGTACATCTGTGTGCCTGTATAACTTTTTTGGGGTTTTGTTGCAGGTATAATCTAAATAATGATGAAAGATGGTCACCCAATATGAATGCTGGCTACCAATCAAACCTTCATAATTAGAAATCTAACATGCAGAAATAGTTAAATAATTAATACTCCCTATTCAGATGGGGTTCACAGTACTACTTACAATTTTTAAGAAGAAGAGACACATTAGGACGTAATCACAGAAAAGCAAACAAGATAATGAGGAAAGGAATTGAAGGAATTGAGATTTAGTCTGTAGAAAAACAAGATAATTTTAGAGACCAGGATTATGCCCCTTTCATTAATCAGGATTGTATGCCTCTCTGATGTAATTCCTTAGTACCTGAAACTCTCTCCTGATACACCCAGGACAGTGTGTTGTCATTGCTTGTGTGTATCCTTCATGAGGCCAAAGGTTATATAAGGGCAGAGTTTGGATCTGTTTGATCACCATCAGCCACCCCATGATTAGTTCAGAATCTGGAGCATGGACTTAATGAGATGATGAACGAATGAATGAATGAATGAATGAATAGATAAATAAATAACTATTTCCTTTAAATATCTTTAGTCTTATAAGGAAAGACCATTTATGTTTATTCTCTGTAATTCTGTGGATTAGCAAAAGCATTAGCTATAGTTTGGGGTGCCTGGGTGACTCAGTTGGTTAAGAGTCTGACTTTGGCTCAGGTCATGATCTCACAATCCATGGGTTTGAGCCCCGTGTTGGGCTCTGTGCTGACAGCTTGGAGCCTGCTTTGGATTCTGTATCTCCCTCTCTCTCTGTCCCTTCCCCATTTGCACGCTCTCTCTCACTCAAAAATAAATAAACGTTGAAAAAAATTTAGCTCCGGTGAAGATTTATTCCATGTAATAATCATAGGTTTCCAAACATGCCAAGGACTATTGGGACAGACACTGAGTTTCCTATTACTGGTAGCAATCAAGCCAAATTTGGAATTTGGAGGACCATCAGGCTGACGTCAGTATAAACAGGACTCAATCCACATATGCTCTTTGGCCTGGGTGACTTTTATATTAAAAAGTTGATCTTTATTCAGAGGTTTGTTTCACAGAGTTTGTTCTGATTCAGTGTAATGACAGGCTATTTCCTGCATATTGTCTGCCATTTTGAGCATCTTGGTCTTAGTTTCACTATTCTGCCAATCCATAGCTCAGCCAAATTCTTTGTGTGAAATCCTACTCCTTCTTTATCAAACCTTCCATATTTGGCTTTGCTTAAAACATTTAGTGAACAAACTTACCAAAATGAACCCCTTCCTCTTCTGCGTCTGTGTAGAACAATCATCCCTTTCTTAAGCCCTTTCCATTTTCTGCCTTAAATTACAGAGTTAGTTGCCAGTCTGTCTTACTGTCAACTCAAAATACTGTAGACTGGACATCTACATGTGCAGGTGAATGCATCAGTCCAAGGGTTTCCCTTGTGTGCCACACTTCTGCTAAAACTTCCTAATGAAAACCACGAGATTAGATTGGTTATAGAGATCTTTTAAATATGCAATTATCTGCCTATGAACATGAGAATGCCTCCTGGCATTTTTTTTCTTCCTATACAAATATATGTAGAAACAAGTGTCAGACCTATTTTTCTTTGCTGCACAATTAGAGAACAAAATCTACCCACCCTCAAGGTGTAGTTGAAATAGGGGTGAGAGAATGAAACACATAGACCAAAGGAAGGGAAAAGAGAAACAGAGCGAAAGCAATGTGGAAAGAAATCAGGATGATAATATCCCTCATTTCACTTTGGTTGACAAGTTTGTTTACCAACATGTGGTTTCTTGTCTGGCAGAAAAAGCTTTTCAAGAAGTCATGTTGTGATTCTTTCATGTTTCTCTTTAGGCACCAAAGAGTATTATCCAATAATAGTTTTATCCAGTTTTATCCAATAATATCTGGATGGTTTAAGAGTAAATGAGTAAATAAGAAGCATTTGGATTAAATTCCCCCTTGGAATGTGCTTTGGTTTTAGAAGAGGGCAAAAGTTGGTAGAGGAAGGCTCTGCCAGGCATGTGCTTAATTTCTGGAACCTTGAACATCATCTAAGAGTCTGACTCTGGGTTCAGATACCCTGTACTCCCAACACTGGCTCCTTTTTTATTTAACAGTGTTTGGTAGTAACTCCTTTGCCCACAGTGCTGGACTTCCTGCCACAGAGAACCAGATGGGTTTCCTATCCTTAGAAAACTATTATCTGTGAGATATCAGTAATAGAAGCCAGTGTCTGTAAGGGTCCTAATCTCTTCATAGGTATCACCATATTTAATATTTATAGTGACCTAATGAGGCAGGTAACACTGTATTTTGACTTTGTACTTTGATATTCTCATTTTGCTTCATGATATTCCCATTTCGCAGATGAGGAAACCGAGGCAGAGCAAGGTTAAGGCATTCATTTAACTTTATTTTTTTTAATTTTTATTTATTTCTTATTTATTTATTTTTTCCATGTAACTTTGAAGAGGTAGCAAATGTGTCAAGTTGGGATTGGCACCCAGGCATGAAAGGAACAGCTTTGAATCCAAATGACAGCCCTGCCTTAGTTTAAAGCTAGGTTCTCTTTTCTGCTTATTATGGATCTTTGATAAGAAATACAATTGCTGAGAAGTCTGTTTTGCTTGCTGTTTGCTATGAGCATTGTGAGACCTTTCCTGATTGTAACCCGCTGTAGAATGGGCTGTAAAACTTCCTAAATGTAGTCTGATATGTAATGGAATGAGTGATTGTATACAAACTAACCGGCATTTCTCGCTTCTGTAAACCTGCCTGCTTAGCACATTCCTCACCTACCCCCTTCCCCCTTTCTTCCTCCCGCCACAAGTAAAAAACCTCCCCTGTGCTATTTGTCTCTGTCTATAAAAACGCTATACCAACCCTATTCGTGGCCTCTTGTGTCACCGGCGACGAGTGCGCAGAGGACCAGGTTCGAACCTGCAATAAACGACCCTTGCCGCTTGGCTTTGACTTACGACTCTGGTGGTCTTTTGTGGGAGGTTTTGGAACTTCAGGCATTACAGGCAGTCTGGCTCCAGTGTTTCTCTACTGAACATCTGCACATCGCTGCTTCTCTACTCCACTGCTACAAACCATTTACTCTTAGCCAGGAGTTAATATATTGCCTCATTTTGTTGTCAAGGGCTATGCCATGAGGCAGATATTCTTACAATAGTTTTATAGGTGATGTAACTGGGTCTCAGGCAGTTTGAGAAAATGTGTTAAATTCACAGAACTAGTGAATGGCAGGATGTGGATTTGAACTCAGATTTCATCTAACACCTGCCTCAGGCTATTCTGTGCTCCAGGAAGGGCTCCTAAGGTGGGGCTTCAGGATCTTCACTTTTAACAACTGATCAGCTGATTTTTGGGTCACAAAACTGAGTGCCACGTGCTGTCTAGAAAAACTTCTTGTGAGGAAGAGGCACCCACCAACCAATTAGGGAATTTAAAAGGAGAAAGAAGATGGGAATGTATTGAGTGTGGAGTAACAAAAGAAAGAAACAGCTTCAAAAATACAGATTGGAAAATCAGGTCATTCTATAAATCGTCTGTTTCTAGAGTCATTTGCAGGGCTGCGGTTGACTAGTGATTCTGGAAGTCTCTTGGGGCCTGGAGCACGGGAAGCAGGAAAGTAGTCAGGATAGTAGGGGACAAGGAACATGGCTCTGGAGTCAATTCTTACCTGTCTTGTTTGTCCTTTGACTTCTGGTGTGTTATGAATTCATTCTGCCTTTAAAATTCCCTCTGTAAGATATTTGCCTCTTTGATTTTTAATGCACATTAAGGGAGCTACACATCTGAGGCAGTTGACACACAGTGGGCATTCAACAGTCTCTTATTTATTTATTTTCTCTGTCTGCCCATATGCTTCACGAGTTATATTTTGAGGTGGATTAATTTGGCAACTCTCTCCCTACTCATGCCTGCATTACACTAGCTATTACAAATGTCCAGTTTGTCAAGTACTTCCTTTTCTGCAGACCATAAAACCATTTGCTTAGGAAAGTATTAGCCTGTTAATGTGAAGTAATGATAAGATGACTTATCATCTGCTTACGCTGTCATTAGAGAAAGATGCAGTCATGCAGGATTAAACCGAAGAAATGAATGTCTAATGGGAAAAAATTCACACACTATATTTGGGGCAAAAGTCCTTCAAGAAATTCATTTAATTTCCAAGTTCCATTACCTTTTCTATCTACTTGAAATACCAGTTCAGAAATCTTATTTATTTATTTATTTATTTATTTATTTATTTATTTATTTATTTAGTGGAAACATAAAATTGTCAAGTTGCAAAGGACTTGGAGGTCATTTATAACAACTCTTAGGCAATGCTTCTCCTTGGAGGAAAGCAAGCAGTTTGCTCATGTTATATAGCGTGATTCTGTGCACATTTGTTACTTACTAACCCCACTGAGATAGAAAGCAGGGCACCACTTTGCACATGAGAAAGGTTCATCAAGATGAAAATGCTTGCCAAGGTGGCTCAAGTCACCCACGACTGGACCTTATCCCCAAATGCCAGCTTCCTTGTCCTTCATTTCCTTCTCTAGGCCACAGTGCTTCCTGATTCCACTCAGGCAAAATATTACAGATGAATTCCTCTCTCTCTGTCTTTCAGTCTCTCTTTTTAGAAACGTTTAATTAGTCCCTGACTCTCTGCCATTATTAGTATTTGTTATTAAGTATTAAGAGCCATCCCTGTTCCCGTCTCCTCCCCTGTCCACCTCCCCAAGCTTCCCACTCTGAGGCTTTTGGTTTTAATTGTTATATTTTTTCACCAGTGATCAGTGGAGCTTCCCTAATGATCTCGACTCATTTTGGAGGGTTTATAGCTCTAGCACAAAACTCCAATGAAAGAAAAAGAGAAGCTTTGGTGGAATCCCCTGAGGGCTTTGCTTCTGCCCCGACAAAATCCTTTGCCGCCTACTACCTCAACCCCACCCTAAGGAACCTGTTGTGTGGAAAGACTCCCGTCTCCTCCTCGGGGACCTGTTCTTCTCCACCGTCCCATCCCTGACCCCTCCTCCCTGTCACTTGCCTAGCGTACCACCTGAGATTCCTGCACACAGTAGGCAGGCGCATGAAAGTGTTTGTTGAAAGATGCAGTAAATAAGTGCATTAGAGAAGGAAGCAAGTGGGCTCCTGGGTGGCTCAGTAGGTTGAGTGTCCAGCTTCAGCTCAGGTCATGATCTCATGGTTGGTAGGTTTGAGCCCCGTGTCAGGTTCAGTGCTGACAGCTCGGAGCCTGGAGCCTGCTTTGGATTCTGTGTCCTCCTCTCTCTCTGCTCCTCCCTGCTGGCACCCTGTCTCTCTCTTTCTCTTAAAAAATGAAGAAGGAAGCTGGACAGATTTATGGGCCATATAGCTTTGCCAGGGATGTGCTGAGTGCTTAGGAGTCAAGGCCTTACAACCATGGGGAGGTAGTTTAACACATCAAGGCACAGTCCTGGAGCACTATTAAAATACTCCCTGTTACAGGGGTGCCTGGGTGGCTCAGTCATTTGAGCGTCTTACTTTGGCTCAGGTCATGATCTCATGGCTCGTGAGTTTGAGCCCTGCGTCTGGCTCTGTGCTGACAGCTCGGAGCCTGGAGCCTGCTTCGGATTCTGTGCCTCCCTCTCTCTCTGCCCCATCCCACTCGCATTCTGTCTCTGTCTCTCTCAAAAATAGATAAACATTAAAAAAAAAAAATACTCCCCATAACCAGACACAGAGTGGGACTCCTAACAGCTAACATTACTGATCATGTACATGTGCCTGGCATAACTCTGGGTATTTTACATGTCTTCACTCTTTGAAGCCCCAACACAACCGGTCCTGCACTTGCCCTTATTGTCCTCATTTTGCAGGGGGAATAAATGAGCAAGCCAGGATTCTCACTGAGGTGGTCTAGCTGCAGAGTTTTGGTCCTTAATCTTTACCTCATGGTAGTGCTGTGGTCTTAGGACATATCTCCCGAAGACAAAGCTTGATTATTATGTATTTAAGCCTTTTCAGAGAGTCTGTTGTTATTTTGTTATTTAATTTAATCATCATAAAAACAATGATGGAGAAAATACCATCTTACTCATCTTTGATTTTTGGAAGAATTGAGGACAAGAGGGGATTGTGGCCCTTCCCATATTCATTACCTTGCCACACATAGATTGGGCCCCAAAACTCAAGTGTTTGAGCAGTGCAAGGTGTCAGACAGGACGCGACTGTAGAGCTTAGTTGTATCATCCCGTCCCTCCAGTTTTATGTGCTAATCATTTACAAAATCTAGGCTGGTTAGCTTCTTTGAGCCCTGGTGTTTCCCATCTGTAAAATGAAGATGAGAATGCCTATCCATCTCACAGGATTTGAGCAAGAATGTTATTAGATGTTTTATCTGGTAGAATACGGCAGACACATTATGCATGTGATTTTCCTTCCCAGGCTCATGAGAGATATTATGACCAGGTAAGCCCTGCAAAGAATCTGAGTAGGGAGGTCCTCAGGACATACATGTGAGGCTGGACCTTCCTATCTCACTGCTCCGTGATGCTCATCCACCAAGCAGACAGATGAGGATAATCATGTTTATCTATGAATCACATAACTTTCCTTTGCTGACTCATGGCTGTCCTAACTCTCACTACTGGATAGAAGACAAAACGAAGTGCATATCAATATAGTGACCACAATCGTTCAAGCCTTTCAGACTCCTAAGCTGGGAAGGACTGAACTTTCAATCTCTCACCTTAAAGAGAAGGAAGAACAGACACATAGAGGGGAGGAGAATTATCCCCGATCACATTGTTCAAAATGGCAGGACTGCGACTGAAACTCAAGTTTGACTAAAACCATGACTACACAGAAAGAGTGCCTAGAGAATAGTGCATGGCATGCCTTCTATCAAGGGAACCCAAACAAGAAACTTCCAAGGTTTACATCTCCCCGGTGAAATTATTCACACCAGAAGCAAAGGCTTCTAAGTCTACCTAGGGAGTCACACCCGCTGGCAGTGATGGAAACTTTCAGTTCCATGTCTGAGTAATGAAGAACATCTAATGAACATGAAGAGAAAATCCAAGGATTCTAATACTTAATTATCTGCCCAATGATTGAAAGACTAATTTCATTTGCTTGTGCTTGTTTATGAAGGCTTCTATATTTCCCAGCAAGGAAAGATCCTCAGAGTTCAGGGATTTAATGTAGATGAATTCATTAAGGTGGTTATTAATATATCCATCCTAGTAACTTAATATTAAATCAGTTGTCAACTCCTCTCAATTCTGGACATGGAGCCAGAAAACTGGGGAAACAATATTATGAATTTGTCACTTCAATCCAGACGTAGTGATGTGTTTATTGACCATTGATTAGAATCCCAAAGTTTAATGCATTTCACTTTGTTTAATTATATTGTTTTAATTTTAGAATTGGAATCAACGATCTTGCACTTCTCACGGAAGTGTAAAAGGCCAAAGACATGTATTTTTGGCAGTATGGCAGACTAGATGGCCATGAAGCCTCAATTAGTACACAAAATTTAATACTCTGAATAAAAATAAATAAATGGAAACTTTAAAAAAAAAATTAATGCCCCTAAAAAAACAAAAACAAAAACAAAAAACACAGAGAAATAAAATCGGGAGCCGGAGACTGTAGGAAAGTGTGAACACAAAGGGTAAATGAGAACATTCTAGACCATGTTCTGCGACTGGTGTCTGTCAGTTAGTGAGACCTAAAACCAGAGTTTTAAGGAAACTTTTGAACCAAAGGAAAGAAGACTTGGGCCTATAATGTGAAGTTAGGTAGGTAATCTACATTAAACCAAGACCCCACTATCACTGGGTGAATTAGGAGAAATGGTGCCCATAGAGATCTTGGTGAGGTTCAAACACATAAGACCTATACTGATGTCTGAACCCTGCTCATTAATCAGGAAGAATATGATGAAAATTAAGGTTTATAAATACACTTCAGGGATTTTGATTTTTTTCTTTCTTTTTCTTTTTTAAACAGAGTGAATATATTAACTGTATATTTTATTAACTTAAATAGGTATATTATAATTTCTTAGGTAACCACTAAAAGAACAGTAAAGTGTACAATTTCCAAATCAGCAAAGAAGAAACATGAACTCATTCCAAAATAAAGGGAAAAAAAGGAAATAAAAGTAAAATATAGAAAATTGTAATAAATAGCACACAGTAGAAAAGGTACAAATCCAGTTATATCCATAATCGTAGTTAATACAGTTTTCTCTCTGCATTTGAGAAATTAAAATGTATTTTAAAAATAAAATTCACCTATAGATTATTTACCAGAGGGAAAAAACTCACAAATGTACCAAAAGATTGCAAAACCACTAGGGAAAAATATAACAGGAGAACACAGGCTTAGAGCTGGCATGGCTATTTATTCAAAGTTCAGATAACTTGGAAGGCAAGGCTCGAAAATCTTTAGAAGAGGTAGAGGGCTGTTCTGTGGAGAAAACAGACTCCATTTATTAAGAAAACAGTATAATTTTAACTTGTAATCACCCAATAATACACTTCTAATTATGTAAGCTAAAAAATTATGGATCTGCAAGGACAGAAATGACAAATGTCCAGCATGGCAAGACATCGAGAAACATGCCTCAGTAATTGATAGAGAATACAGGTGACCCAAACAACATAAATAACCTGGTTGATTAGTGGAATATTGCCCCCTAACAGTTATTTTCTGGACAATTTTAAACAATTGATCATTTTCCATGTCTAAAAAATTTTTCAATAAGTTTCACAAAGTTAATATCATGTCACTAAATTTCCAGCCAACTTGAAATTATTAGATGTCAATATAAAAAAGACAACAAAAGTAAATATAAACAACTGAATATGCATAGATGTGTGCTCATGCACATACACAGTAGGAAAAAAAAGTCACATTTATACATATCTTTCAAAATTTAAATAAACATTCTAAATTACTCATGAGTCAAGTAAATTATAATGGACATTAGAAAATATTTGTATCGGGCGCCTGGGTGGCTCAGTCGGTTCATGATCTCGCGGTCCGTGAGTTCAAGCCCTGCGTCAGGCTCTGTGCTGACAGCTCAGAGCCTGGAGCCTGTTTCAGATTCTGTGTCTCCCTCTCTCTGACCCTCCCCCATTCATGCTCCGTCTCTCTCTGTCTCAAAAATAAATAAAAACGTTAAAAAAAATTAAAAAAAATTTATATCTATACAACAATGGAAAAGTTGTTTTGTAGGTAAAGTGATAGCTAAAAGAACTATAGTTCCAAAATCCTTATATTCAAAAGCAAAAAGGATTGGGGTGCCTCGTGGCTCAGTCGGTTAAGCATCCAACTTCGGCTCAGGTCGTGGTCTCACGATTCATGAGTTCAAGTCCCCCATCGTGCTTTCTACTGTCAGCAAGGAGCCTGCTTCAGATCCTCTGTCCCCCTCTTTCTGCCCCTCCCTCATTTGTGCTCTCTCTGTCAAAAATAAATAACCATTAAAAAAAGCAAAGATGATAAAAAGTAATTTAATAAATTAATAAAATAAGAGCAGGGAAAATTCTAAAAAGAGGAACAATCAAGACAAAGATGTATGTGTGTGTGCGTGACAGAGACAGAAATAAGTGGTGGGAGAGAGAAAAAAGGGCATAGATAATGCAAAGAAAGGAAAGGAGACAAAAGTATAGTTTCAATAATGGGTAACAGAAGTAACAGGCATTATGCAAAATAAACATTCATATAAATGTGGAAGCATTTACAGAAATGAAAAACTCAAAAATATAGTTTAATGAACTTGAATGAATAAACAGTAGAAAATAGGTACAAAATTTGAATAATCTTTATAAACATTAATGATATTGTAACAATGTTTTTATCTATCCTCACAAACAACTGGCCCAATTAATTTAACAAGTAAATTCTATTAAATATCTAAGAAGGCAATAGTTCCAGTCTTACAGAATGTCTTTCAGAGGATAAAATAAGGGGGAAAGGTCACTTCCCAAGCTTCTTTTTTTTTGAAAATAGTGTAATCTTACATCCAAACATGCAGAAAGTATACAGTAGGACCATAACTAAGAGTATATAGAAGTATACAGCAAGACCACTACCACTCATGAACATATAAAACTTCTCCATGAAATATTAGCAAATTCTATTCAATAATGAGTTTAAAAATATGTCATGTCTAATATAAGATTGTTCTAGGAATGATTAATATTAGAAAATCTATAAATTTATTATATCATTTTAACTGACCAAATAAGAAAAATAAATTTCAATGGATGCAATAAAAGCTTGCAGTAAAACTTGGCAGTCATTCTTAATGAAAACTCTTACTGAACTGTGAATAAAGGGAACTTCCTTAACTGGATAAAGGAGAGCTTAAGAAAATCTGCCAGAGAAATAGAATAGAAAGAGACCTATACAGATAAGAAAACCTACTACATAAAAAAGCTGGCAAAACAGATTAGTAGGAAAATTATAGTCTGTTTAACAAGCAGTGTTGCTGTGAAAAGTGATTCTCCACATGGGAAAAGATGAAAAGGTATGCTCATCCTGCATCATAAACAAAAACTGTTTCCAGATAATTTAGTGATAACTAAATCAAAACTTCAAAAAAAAAAAAAAGATGATATTTTCATCCTTTCAGTGGGAGAAAAGTTTTCTTAAAACCCAAAAGAGCATAGCATCAGGAAAGCATAAATATGATTTCCTTAATATTAGAGACACCTATTCATTGAAAGACCCCATAAAGAGATTGAAAAGACCAGTCACAATATAGGAGAAGACATTTGCAGCCACATAAATGACAATGGCTCATCTTGCAGGTTGTATAAATATCTCTCACAAATCAATAAGAAAAAGACAAACCACAATTTCAAAAAGGGAAAAGGCATGATCCTGCTTTTCACTACAAAGAAAATGTAGCTGGCTCATGGCATTTGAGACCTTCTCATGCACCCTTCTCATTTGAGACCCTATACATGCACCCTATTCCTGATACAGAGAAATCTCAGCTGGGGAAGGAACCTAGAGGGCTTCAAAACCAATGGTAATATTCTATTTCTTAAACTATTGTGTGTACACAATTTCTGCGGCAGCCCCAGCAGAAATAACTACTAAATTTCTTGTTAATTGGCCACTTGATTTTTTTTTTCAGTTTTAGTAAAATTACTAGGTTTTAGGGTATGCGTATGTTTGGTTTTACCAGGCAGAGCCAACCTGTTTTCCAAAACTGAAAGACGAATTCATACACCCACTAGTGGTGAGTGAAAATTTTGGTTTTCTGTCCTTTCTAATGTTTGGTATTGATGGACTGCTTACATGTTGGGGCGCCTGGGTGGCTCAGTCGGTTAAGTGTCCGACATCAGCTCAGGTCATGATCTCACGGTCTGTGATTTCGAGCTCCGCGTTGGGCTCTGTGCTGACAGCTCAGAGCCTGGAGCCTGCTTTGGATTCTGTGTCTCCCTCTCTCTCTCTGCCCCTCCCTGCTCATGCTCTGTCTCTCTCTGTCTCAAAAATACATAAAAACATTAAAAAAATAAAAAATAAACTATTGTGTGTTCAAGGACTCATTTATTACATTTGGTACACTGCATATATATTTTTGCACAGTTTTGTATATAAAATATATTTCACGATACAGATTAAGTAAATGTTTAAAGAAAAAATGGCCCAGGAGAGTCAAAAAATGTATCAAAAAAGAATAGATCAGAGTGATGTGCCTTACTCAATAGGAGAAAATACCATAAAGTCGGTGTTAACAAATAAATATATGAATGAATAGTTCAGTAGACCAGAATATACATGTTTTATGTGAACTTAATATAGGATAAATGTGGTAGTTTAATTCATCGATAAAATGATGGGTTATTTAATAAACTGTACTAGCAGAACTGGTTATCCATATAAAGTAGGGAAAAAAGTTTAATTATGAGCTCACACCACATAAAATTAATTTTATGTAATTAAAGAATAAAATGTAAAAAAAGTTACACCTTAGAATCATGACTAGATTGTATGTGTTTCCTGGGGTCCGTGAAAATCTTCTTAATGATAATGAATTCAGTGATCAAATGCCATAATTGAAGTTGAAGGCAAGCAATTGAATTGAAAAAAAAATGCAACAGAAATGTCAGGTGGCTAATATTTATTCAGTAGAAAGATTTCTTTTAAACTGAGAAAAAAAGTTCAAAGGAGCCAAGAGAAAAATGGCATATACACAAGTTTTCCCATAAAACTAAAGCAAATATAGTTAAAAGCACACAAAAAGATGCACACACACACACTGGAAGTCAGAGTGATACAAATTATATGCAACAATGTGATATCATTTCATGCTCATTAGGTGCCTTACAGCTAATAGGGTAAATGGTCACGGTCTTTTCTGAAATCAATATAGAAACAACTATTAAAATTAAAGATATACTTAACCTTTGTGCCAGCATTCCTTACCTGGGGTCTTTCCCACAGAAATAAAGACTCAGGATATAGAGATCTATGAATACAGGTGTTTATTGCCACATTATTCATAGAGGCAGAAAGTAGTAACAGAGTGACAAACAAATAGGGGAAATGGTAAAATACATTATAGCACATTTATACCAAGACTATTTTACAGCCATCAAAAATAATGGATCAAAAATATGCTACCTGATAAGGAGAATCTCATAAGGTATTATTGGTTAGAAAACTTAGGAAGTATGTGTAATAAGCAAAATATTGTGTAGGATAAGGTCCCATTTTAGAAAGCAAATCTGGCAAAAATCCCCATCTAGTTTTGCATACATGCAGACACACAGATGTATATTAGTTTCTGTGTATTAATATAGTACTTGGTACTTAAGCATAGACAAAGTATGGAAAGATACCTGCCATGTTGTTGGGTATGCTATTTTGTGAGAGGAAATGGGGTTAGGGACAAGTCAAGATAGACAAAGAAAAAGACTGTACAAAAATGCCTGATATACTCCAATGTAAGTAAAATAATATCTATGTGTGTATATATAAAGTCATTACATGCTTCAGATTCTCTCTCTCTCTCTTGCTCTCTGCTCCTCCCCCACTCATGCTCTGTCTCTCTCTCTCTCTCTCTCTCAAAAAAAAATAAACAAAAAAATAATTTAAAAAAGGGGGGCGACTGGGTGGCTCAGTCGGTTAAGCGTCTGACTTCAGCTCCGGTCATGATCTCTCAGTTTGAGAGTTCAAGCCCCGTGTCAGGCTCTGTGCTGACAGCTCAGAGCCTGGAGCCTGGTTCAGATTCTCTCTCTCTCTCTCTCTCTCTCTCTCTCCCTCTCTCCCTCTCTCTCTCTCTCTCTGCTCCTCCCCCACTCACACTCTGTCTCTCTTTCTCTTTCAAAAATAAACATTAAAAAAAAAAAAAGATTTAAGGTCATTACCAAAAGGAAAAATAAGACACAGAAAGTACAAATTTACATCGACTGATTTGTACATTTGTAATGGATAATCAAGTGGAAAAAAATAAAATTGTCGACTAACACACATAATCACATTCTATGTGTGAACAAAGTTTCGTATATATTTTAAATGCGTGTATTTAAAGAAGAAAGGTCTATAAAGACAGATATCACACTTCCTAAGGGTGGCAAAGGTGAGGTTGATGGTGCTGAAGAGTAGAGCTGGGTAGGAGGGAGTCAGTATTGGTCTTTATACATCTTTGTACTGTATTGTTTCACCCTTTACAAAAAGCATGTTACGTATCCATTTACCTACTGCTGGGTAACAAACCACCACCAAACTAAACCATTTAAAACAAGAAACATTCAGTCTTTTCCTGATTTTGTGCACTTACTGGGTGGCTTTTTTGATCTGGACTGGCTCAGCTAGGGCTGGCTCAGTCGATGTTGGCTCAGGGGAAACCTCACTCATGTGTCTAGTAGTTGGCTTGGAGTCACTGATGTGATGGCGATCAGTTGACCACATGTCATTCATCATTTATCAAGCTGGCTTAGGTAAGCATCTTAGTAGTCACAGGGCTCCCAAGGGCAACCAGAAGGTAGGCTCCAAGATGAAAGCACTGTATAAGTCTTTGCTTGTGACACATAGGTCAATGTCATATTGCCCAAAGCAAGTCACAGGGTCTGAGGAAGAGTCCTAACAAAGGGCACAGATAGAAAATAACAATTTGTAGGCATTTTTGCAACCAATCAGTATATTGCCAAACTTATTTTCATTGTTATTTTATCCATTTCTGTTCTTTCACATTGAAAGTATCCTAAAACAGGAACTCATTATTTTTTTTATATTTTTTTAATGTTTATTTTTGACACACACACACGCACACACACACACACACACACACAATGAGTGTGGGAGGGGCAGAGAGAAAGAGAGAGTCACAGAATCTGAAGCAGGCTCCAGGCTCTGAGCTGTTAGCACAGAGCCTGATGCGGGGCTTGAACCCACGAACCGTGAGATCATGACCTGGGCTGAAGTTGGACGCTTAACAGACTGAGCCACCCAGGCGCCCCACAGCACTCTTTATCTTTTGAGGACTGATCTCTGTAGAGGGATCTCCCATGAAATATATTTTTTAAATTTAAATTTAAATTTAAATTTATTTATTTATTTATTTGACAGAGAGAGAGAAAGAGAGAGAGCTAGCAGGGGAAGGGGCAGAGGGAGAGAGAGAGAGAATCTTAAGCAGGCTCAACACTCAGCCTGATGCAGGGCTTGATCACTGGGATCGTGACCTGAGCTGAAGCCAAGAGTTGGACGCTCAACCAACTGATCCACCCAGACGCTTCTTCTGTAAAATATTTTTTATTCTCTTTTATGCCACACAACATCTTTCATTTTCTATATCCCCTACTATCCACTGGAGTGTGGTTAAAAAATCTTCCTCGTTTACATGGGATAGTTCTAGTTTATGCCTGTTGCCTTTTTTCCCCATCAGATTTAGAATTTTTTTCTGGATTTTCCTTAAATTTATAACAAAATATTACTCATTTTTGCATTAAAATAAACCAGTTGTGGGTTTGGGGAGCATCTAATTTGCCCTTATACTTTCTGTCACTGTCTCATCTGTTAGCATTTGAGATGCATGTACAATGGACTGCATTTTCACATTAACAAATGTCTATACTTGGAGAATGCCAAGCATGTCCTACGTCCTTTGTCGGATCATTTCCAGGTGTTAGTATACAAACCTCTTTTCAAGGACTTGAAGCAAATGGACTTAGGTTTTAGTGTTAGGCATGGTAGAAGTAGTCACTGCTGCCCCTACTGGCCATTCGGTGTACTAACCACTTGTGCCACACACCACAGGGTATCTCCACAGCAAGGTCCGTGAAAGTGCCCCAGGCTCCCGACGCCAGGGTCAGAGAGCAATCTGGGAAATGACAGCTTGCACCGACATGAAAGATGGTCAGGAAATACTGACTAAGCAACTATTTGCCTGACCACAGTCACTACGGTGATTATTTTCAAGTATTTATGGGTTAATAGCTGGTGATGCTGTTTGTTTCTTTTTAAATAAATCCTTTTGGATGCCATGAACTTTAAGAAGTGTATACTTAAGTAAAAATTAGTACTGAATTCCAATTGCTAAAGAAAGTTGATGATGAACGTTATCCCCAAAACATATTTGTCAACATTTACCACCCAGCACGAAGACTGTGGAAATATCACTGACTAAGCAGAAACAGAAAGCTAAGGAGTAATCAGATTTGCCTCAAGTTAGCAGTTAATTTATGAAGATCATTCCCCCAAACAACTAATTAGCCCAGGAGACTACAGCAGAAGATATTTCCCTATCTGTCTGCAAAACATGACTTTTCATTTTTGTAGATCAAATGCTTGTTCTGTTTTTTTTTCTCATTTTTATTTGAAGTTTTATCCTGAAAATAGAAAAAGTGAGGTGATAGCTATTAACATGTTGGTTCCATTAATATAAGAAAACTTCACAGACAGGTAAATTAAGCAAGTTCTGTATTGGTATCACCAGATGCTATAAATAGAAAATTAATTAATTTTAATAATTATTTGATTTAAAAAAAACTTCTTAAGATAAAAGTAAAGCTTTTGGAAGTTCATTTAGTCAAATATGAAACATCTGACATTTTGGGGGATGGTATTATAAATTCAGGTGAACGTATGACGTTGAAAATGAAATTAGTTGGAGGTGCCTGGGTGGCTCAGTCGGTTAAGCATCTGATTTCAGCTCAGGTCATGATCTTACAGTTCATGGGTTCAAGCCCTGCTTCAGGCTCTGTGCTGACAGCTCAGAGCCTGGAGCCTGCTTCTGATGCGGTCTCCCTCTTTCTCTGCCCCTCCCCAACTCACACTCTCTCTCTCTCTCTCTCTCAAAAATAAATAATTTTAAAAAATCAAAAAAAATAAAATTAGTTGTTTTTGTAGTGATAATATGAATGCAGATTTTGGTAACCTGTGTTTTCACTAAACCCACAGAGGAAAATGTGCATAGAATTGTTGTTGGTGCCCTTTATAATCAATTATTATGTCCAGTCAAGCAGTTTAAGACATTCATTAGGATAGCAATGCTCACTGTCTTCTTGCTGCCCTTGGCAAATCATATTCTAGAAATATTTGAGCTTTGGAAGAACTATTTTGTAAATCAATCTGAGGTTTTTTAAAATGATAGTGAATGATTTCAAATTTTCATTTTTCAAATAAGTCCTCTAAATTTTGGCTGCATGTTGTTCAAAATCTGTAACAATGTATTCAATGATACGAGTGCCAAAAAATCTTCAGATTTTAAAAAATTGCATATATATTCTGTACAGAAATGCAATGACATTGAGAAGGCCCTTGATTTTGCAGCAACTTGATTTAGTGAAAATTAAAAAGAATCATGCCTGGAGCAGTATCTTTGACAAGTTTTGTCTTGTAAAAGTACTTATCACAGTAAGATTCTCTTAATGGAAGGAAAGAGACCGTAGCTGTGAAAATATTTGGTCTGAAATATTTATTCATTTTAATACACAAAATATAAGAATATACTCCATTTAGCAGAATTTGCCCTTAGCTTAGAGTTATCTCACATCCACAGGGAAAATATTTTCTCAGCTAAAATCATAAAGTATACAGATCAGAGTCCATAGATGATGTCAAAAACTTGAAATATGTTAAGCATAACATGAAACTTGAAAAAGATTGCAAATAATTTTATGAAAAATTACTAAGACTGTGATGAAAAGAGTACATTCTTCAGCAGGTGGGTGGGCGAACCTCAAAGAACAGCAACACAGTATTAGAAAGAGATACAGTTTCTTAGCTAGAAACTGATCTGAAGTACATAAGTGCCAAGAATAATTATTCTGCTTATTCAGTTTTAATGTTCAGATAATCAAATATAAAAATAGTTTTTAATATTTTGCTTTAATATATATGGATATATGATATTTTATTTATAAACTATGCTGTGATTTTGAAATAGTTTTAAATAGAATTAAATTATGTGTACACTAATATAATAAAACTGATCAGGCAATAAACACATTAGTTTTTAAACTCCATTTGATTTTTTAAATTAATAAACTATTTTTTAGAGTAGGTTCGTAGCAAAATTGAGTGGAAAGTACAGAGAGTTCTCATAACCAACCCTGTCTGCACACAGGGAGCTCCCTAACCATCAGCATCCCACACCAGAGTGGTAAATTTGTTATAAATGAAGGTCTACATTGACACATCATCACCTCAACTCCATAGTCTACATGAGGGTGCATTCTTTGCAACATACATTTTATGGGTTTGGATAAATGTATAGTAACATGTCCATAACTGCAGTATACAGAATAATTTCACTGTCCTAAAAATCCTCTGTGTTCTGCTACTCTTTCCCCAGCCCTACAACCCTAGCAGCCATTGATCCTTTCACTGTCTTCACAGTGCTGCCTTTTCTGTAATGTCAGGTAGTTGGAATCGTATGGTATGTAGCGTTTTCAGATAGGCTGTTTCCACATAGTGCTTCTTTTGGTAATATGCACTTGAGTGTCCTCTACTTTCTATGGCTTGATAGCTCATTTCTTTTTAGCACTAATATTCCATTGTCTATGTACAGTTAGTCTACTTGCGTATTGAAGGGCATCTTGGTTGCTTCTCGCATTTGGCAATTATGAATAAAGTTGTTATAAACGTGTATGCATGTTATTGTGTGGACATTAGTTTTCAGTTCATTCACACACACACACACATATATATATATATATATATATATATATATATATATATACACACACACATATCTGTATATGTATATATATGTATACATATATATGACCAAGGTTGCTGGATTACATGAAAGATTATGTTTAGTTTTGTAGGAAATGGCCAAATTGTCTTCCAAAGTGGGGTTATATCATGTTGCCTTCCTGCCAGCAATGAGTGAGAGTTCTTTTTGCTCAACATACTCATCAGCATTCAGGATTGTCAGTGTTTTGGATTTTGTCCATTTTAATAGGTATGGAGTGGCATCTCATTGTTGTTTAAATTTTTATTTCCCTGATGACTTAAGATGAGGAAAAAATTAAAATTTTCTAAATGTTTGTTTATTTATTTATTGAGAGAGAGAGAAAGAGAGAGAGAGAGAACGAACAAGCAATGGAGAGACAGAGACAGAGGGAGACACAGAATCTGAAGCAGGCCCCAGGCCCTGAGCTGTCAGTACAGAGCCTGATGCACGGCTCAAACCCACAAACCATGAGATCATGAGCTGAGCTGAAGTTGAATGCTGAACCAACTGAGCCACCCAGGCGCCCCTAGAAAAAAATTTTATATGTTTACTTGCTAACTTTACATTTTTTGATAAGGTATTCATTTAGGTCTTGTACATATTTATTTATTTTGAGAGAGAGAGAGAGAGTGCACGTGCAAGTGAGTAGGAGAGGGTCAGACAGAGGAGAGAGAGAGAGAGAGAGAGAGAGAGAGAGAGAGAGAGAATCCTAAGCATGTTCCATGCTATCAGTGCAGAACCCAATGTAAAGCTCAAATTCTGGAACCTTGAGATCATGACCTGACCCAAAACCAAGAGTGGAACGCTTAACAGACTGAGCCACTGGTACCCCAGGTCTTATGCATATTTTTTATGTAAGTTGTTCATTTTCTAATTATTGAGTTTTAAGAGCTCGTTGTGTTTGTCAGATAACAGTTCTTTATAAAGTATGTTGTTTGCACATATTTGTTCCCAGTCTGCAGCTTATCTTCTCATTCTCTTGGTGTTGTCTTTTGCAGAATTTTTAGTTTTGATGATGTCTAGCTTATCATGTTTTTCTTCCATCAGTTGTGCCTCTGGTGTTGTATCTATACCCAAAGGCATCCATGCTTTCTCCTATGTTATTTGTTAAGAGTTTTTATAGTTGTTTTGTTTTCAATCTATGACCAATTTTGAATTAATTTTGTGAAGGGTGTAAGGTTTGTGTCTAGATTCATTTTTTTGCATGTGGATATACAGTTCTCTTATCATTTGTGGAAAAGACACATTTCATTGTCAAATGTCTTCCTTTGTCAGAGATCCCTTGACTATATGTATATCTATTTCTGGACTCTTTATTCCATTGATTTGTGTATTTTTTCATAGATATCACACTGTCTTGATTACTGTAGCTTTATAGTATTAAAATTTTTTTTAATGTTTATTTATTTTTGAGAGAGAGAGAGAGACAGATAAACAGAGCATAACCAGGGGAGGGGCAGAAAGAGAGGAAGACAGAATTTGAAGCAGGCTCCAGCTCCGAGCTGTCAGCACAGAGCCCGATGCGGGGCTTGAACTCATGAACTGTGAAATCATGACCTGAGCCAAAGTTGGATGCTCAACAGACTGAGCTGCCCAGGCACTGCATTTTTTTTTTTTAAGAGAAAGAGAAAATGTGTGAGCAGGGGAGAGAAGACAGAGGCATAGAGAGAGAGAAAGAGAATCCTAAGCATGGAACATGACTTGGGGCTCAATCCTGGGACCACGACCTAAGCTGAAATCAAGGGTTGGATACTTAGCTGACTGAGCCACCCAGGTGCCCTAGCTGTATAGTAAATCTTAATATTAAGTAGGGTCATTCATACAACCTTGTTCTTCTCCTTTAATCCTGAATTGGCTATTCTGGGTCTTTTACCTCTTCATATAAATTTTAGAATAAGTTTGTTAATATCCACAAAATAATTTGCTGGGATTTTGATTGAGATTGTGTTAAATCTATAGATCAAATTGGGAAGATTTTATATCTTGACAATATTGAGTCTTTCTATGCATGAACTGAGAATATCTCTATTTATACAGTTGTTCTTTGATAACTTTCAAAAGATGTTTGTAGTTTTCCTCATACAGATCTTGTACATATTTTGCTAGATTTATACCTAAGTATTTAATTTTGATTTAATTTTACATTTAATATAAATGGCCATGTGAGTTTTAGTTTATTTTACTGTAGTAAAAACACTTTACATGAGATCCACCCTATTTTTTTAATTCAAGTATAATTAGCATACAGTGTTATATTAGTTTCAGGTTTATAATATCATGATTCAACAATTCTATACATTTCTCAGTGCTCATCTTAATCCTCTTTACCTGTTCATTCATCCCCCCTACCCACCTCCCCTCTGACAAACATCAGTTTATTTTCTATAGTTAAGAGTCTATTTTTTGGTTTCTCTCTTTTTTTTTCCCCTTCGTTTAGTTGTTTTGTCTCTTAAATTCCACATATGAGCGAAATAATATGTTATTTGTCTTTGTCTGACTGACTTATTTCAATTAGCATTATACCCTCTAGGTCCATTCATGTTGCAAACGGAAAGATTTCTTTTTATGGCTGAGTAATATACCATTATATATATATACATACGTGTATATATATACATATATATACATATATATACACATATGTATATATATACATATATACATATATACATATACATATATATGTATATATATACATATACACATATATATACACACATATATACATATATAATATACCATTATATATATACATGTGTATATACATACATACACATGTGTATATATACATATGTGTATATATATACACATGTATACATATATATTTATATATATTTATTTATATATATAAATACACACACACTACATCTTTATCTATCCATGGATAGATACTTGGGTTGCTTCCATATCTTGGCTATTATAAATAATGCTTCAATAAACATAGGGGTACATATGTCTCTTCAAATTAGTGTTTTTGTTTTCTTTAGATAAATACCCAGTAGTGGAATTACTGAGTCATATGGTATTTCTAGTTTTAAATTTTTTGTGAAGCTCCATACTGTTTTTCATAGTGGCTGACCATATTTACATTCCCATCAACAGGACAGGAGTGTTCCTTTTTCTCCACATCCTCACCAACGCTTGTTATTTCTTGTGTTCTAATTTTAGTCTACCTGGCAAGTGTAAAGCAATATCTCATTGTGATTGTAATTTGTATTTTCCTGATGATTAGTAATATTGAGCATCTTTTTATGTATCAGCTAGCCATCTGTGTGTCTTCTTTGGAAAAATATGTATTTGGGTCCACTGCCCATTTTTAATTCGGATTATCTGATTTTGTTTTGTTTTATTTTGAGTTGTATAAGTTCTTTATATATTTTGGATATTAACCACTTATAGGATATATCATTTGAAAATATCTTCTCCCATTCAGTAGGTTGCCTTTTTGCTCTTCTGATGGTTTCCTTCACTGTGCAAATCTTTATTTTGGTGTGGTCCCAATTTTATTTTTGTTTTTGTTTTCCTTGTTAGAGGAGACATATCCAGAAAAATGTTTCTATGGCCAATATTAAAGAAATTACTGCCTATAGTTTCAGGTCTCACATTTAGATCTTTAATCCATTTTGAGTTTATTTTTGCATATAGTGTAAAAAAGTGGTCCAGTTTCATTCTTTTACATGTAGCCATCCAGATATTCCCACACCTTTTATTGAAGAGTAGATCTTGAAATCTGGGATTGTGATACCTCTAGCTTCGTCTCCATTTATTTTCTTATTTTTAAATTTTATTTATTTATTTTGAGAGAGAGAGAGAGAGAAGAGTGAGGGCAGGGAGGGGCAGAGAGAGAGAGAGAGAGTGAGAGAGGATCCCAAGCAGGCTCTGTGCCATTAGCACAGAGCTTGACCCAGTGTTCAGACCCATGAACTGTGAAATTATGACCTGAGCTGAAACCAAGAGTCAGATATTTAACCAACTGAGCCACTCAGGTGCCTCTCCTTTTTCAAGATTGGGCTTTACTGGGGGTGTTTTGTGGTTCCATACAAATTTTAGGATTATTTGTTCTAGTTCTGTGAAAAGTGTTAATATTTTGATAGGGATTGCATTAAATCTCTAGATTGCTTTGGGTAGTAGGGACATTTCAAAAATATTGGTTCTTCCAATCCATGAGCATGGAAAATTTTTTCATTTGTTTGTTTCATCTTCAATTTCTTTCATCAGTGTTTTATAGTTTTCAGAATACAAGTCTTTCACCACCTTGGTTAAGTTTATTTCTAATTTACTCTTTTTGGTGCAATTTAAATGGGAATGATAATGTGTTTTTAATTTTAAATTCCACTCGTTGCTGGTCTATAGCAAAAGGATTGACTTTTATATATTAACCTAGTATTCTTTAACCTTGCTATAATTTATTATTAGTTCCAAGAGTTTTTTTGATCATGTCTTTTGGATTTTCTACATGGACAACCATGTTATCTGGGAAAGAGGACACATTTAATTATTCCTTTTTAATGTGTATACCTTTCATTCCTCTTTCTTGTCTTGTTGCAATATCTAGGACTTCCAGTGTGCTGATGAAAAACAGTGATAAAAGGAGTGAGAGTACCTTGTTTCTGTTTGTTGTGGGAAAGTTTCAAGTGTCTCACCATGAAGTATGATGTCAGTAGTAGGGGTTTTTTTTGTCATGCTCTATATCATGATGAGGAAGCACCCTTCTGTTCATAGTTTTCTGAGAGCTTTAAATCATGCATGAGTGTTAGGTTATGTTAATTGCTTTTTCTGCATCAATTGATATGATCATGCAATTTTTTTCTTTAGTCTGTTGATGTGATATATTCCATTGTTCATTGAATGCTGAAGTACCCTTGCATACCTGGAAAAATCCAGCTAATCATGGTGTATAATTCTTACATACTACTGCATTTCCTTTGGCTGTATTTTGTTGAGAACTTCAAATAATTTTAATTATTTTAATTCTTCTTTGTTTTTCAAAAGTTTCACAGTTTAGACATTAAGTTATATTGTCATCCTGAATATAATTGAATGACAATGGGTTTTGGAAATAGCAAACCTGGATTTCTATACCAGTTCTGACACTAGCTTTATAACCTCAAGAAACTATACTTCTGTTCTTGAAGACTTATCTTCTTCATTGGAAAATTTTTTCCATTAATAATCAGTTGTGAATTTCCTTTTGGGTGCCAGATACTGTTGTAGGTGATAAAGATAAACAATAATTAAGACAGGCAAAAATCCTTGTCCTCATGAAACTAAAATTCTATTTGTTTTGTTTTCGTTCATTTTAATTTTGGGTGCCAAAACCCAGGAGCAAAAAAAACCCTAAAATTCTCGTGGGAGTTAGAACAAGAAAGCAATAAACATACTAACAACATAAAACATGTATATTATATAGCATGAAATGTCAAAAGAAAATAATCAATGAAAAGGAATAGGAATTTTGGGGACAAGAATGACAATTTTTATTAGGTGACTAGGGACAGAATCAATTCTTTAGAGTATAGTTTGAGTAAAAAATACAAAGATGTAAAGAAACAATGCATGTGTTTGTCTGTGAACAATCAAACACTCCCATATGAGGAATCAGGCAAAGGGTCTGAGGCAGGAACTTTCCCACTCTCTTTGAAGACAGCAAGAGAGCCATTGTGGTTAGAACCAAGTGAGGAGAAAGACAGAAGAACATGAAATCAGAAAGGAAGGGGGAAAAGTATGTTCTTGTAGTCTTGGAGGTTATGGTAAACATTCTGATTTTTACTCTGAGTGAGATGAGCACAGAAGTGACAAGACTGATTTATATTTTCACAGGATCATGCCAGCCATTTTATTGAAAATAGACTGAATAAAGGCAATGTGGAACAGAGACACCATTTAGTTTCTTAAAGAGAGATGGTGGTGACTTGGGCCAGGTTGGCTAGAGTGCAGGTGGTGAGAAGCAGGTGGATTCTGGGTAATCCTGAAGACTACCTCAAAAGCATTTGCTGATCAATTTGTTGTGAATTAGAGAAAAAGAGAAGAGTCAAGGATAACTGCCAAGTTTTTGGTCTGAACAACTCGAAGGATGAAATTAGTAGCACCTATTGCACCGGGTTACCAAGAGTCAATGAGAAGAGGTAGGTAAAGGGCTTGATTTATCTTTCTCCCCTTATTCTAAAACCCTCAGGATGTGTGTATTATTTGTTGGCATTTTTTACTGTGTAGGGAATTTTAAAAGGTTCGTCATTGGTCTTGATTTATTTTTATGCCCTTTGTCAAAAAAGGGACAGCGACCCGAGATGGTAGAGTTTGCTGAGAGCTAAAGTTAAGGACAGAGCTTGTGTTCAAGATATAGATTTAGCAGATGTATGCTGAGTGGCTGCTTGAGTCTGGAATTGTGCTAGATATGTCGACATGTTATCACATTAATCCTCACAAAAATCTCTTTGAAGTTGGTATTATTATCCCTACTTCATAGTAGGAAGCTGAGATTTAAAGAGGTTACATGGCTTA
This sequence comes from Panthera leo, assembly GCF_018350215.1. Classification (NCBI taxonomy): domain Eukaryota; kingdom Metazoa; phylum Chordata; class Mammalia; order Carnivora; family Felidae; genus Panthera; species Panthera leo. Next base: position 78,066,511 of record NC_056691.1, read on the forward strand.
TCCATTGTCACAGAGAAGCAGACCTATGATTTAAACAAAGTAGTGCTTTATTCCACCACCTGTCTTTGTGAAACTGAATCTTCATTCAAATCTATTTATCTCTCAGAGCCCATTTTAAGAAACACAGATTGATTGGTGTGAGGAGACACTTGCTCTACATTTCCATCTGGGTTACTTTAGTTTTTGTGTCATAATGATGCTGAACCAACTATGTGGCTTTCCAAATCTTATGCCATCTCTGGTCCTTTGCATTTACTGTTTCTTCTCTATGGAATGCCCTCTCTTTATACATCAGGAAAATTTCTGTACCTCCTTCAAATTTCAGCTTAAGGAATTTATTTTTCTGTAAGCTTGTGTCTTCAGTTTCCGTAAATGGAGTTAAGATTGCATATACCTAGTCTCCTATTTCATTCTACCCAAGACTGGCACTAGGATCGATATATTGCACTATGGTGGAGGACCTGTATCCTCCACAAGGATGTGAGTTGCTGAGGGCAGGGATTTCATCTCTTTGTATCTGAATTAACAGGCCTGAGTCACTTTTAAGAACACAGATTCTCAGGAAGGGCATATTGCTATATAAATGGAAGAACTCAAAATTCACGTGAACTATCTATATCTATATATCTGTATCTATATCTATATATCTATATCTATATCTATATCTATATCTATATCTATATCTATATCTATATCTATATCTATATCTATATCTATATCTATCTAAATCAGGGAAGTTTACCTTGAACCCTAAGCCTTGGCATGAAAAATAACCTGTGTCCTAATGTTGCCTGGTCTGCAAGTAGAGTCCCTCCGAAATTATTGAGTCTAGACTTCAAGATCTTCCCTGGAGGGGAGGGACGTTGCTCTCTCCCAGGAATTAGGAAACATTAAAACACTTTAAGGTAAATTGACTCTGATCCTCCTCTCCACCCCACTTCAGAACCTTTGGAAATTTCCCTTCTGCACCATAGGGTGGCGTTATGAGAAGTCTAGTGCTCTCTGCTTTGAGAATAGTCTGTGCTGAGAGAGTCCAAGGGGCACTGCACTTGCCTGTTCTTTCCCAGGGTTGCATCTGACAGTAAATACTTCTGATATTTGAAAACCCAGTCACCGAGGTGACAGATTTGCTATAGGGAACTTCACTGTAAAGAGCTGTTAGCGTTTTTTATTTTGTTTTTGTTTTTGTTTTTGACAAATGTATAGAGTATATTAGCTTTTCCTGCTCTAATTTATGGTGTAATAAAACCTACTATGCCCCAGCCCTGTTAGGACAGTAGAAGTGAAGGCTTCCCCTTGCTAGCTATTGATAAATCCTACCAAATTCTTACCATGAGCAGAAGTGATGATCGAATTTAAGAGTAGAGTAGAAGAAAGGACACCAAGTTCAGGACAATGAGAGATGGGGGACTACTCCTGAGATTTGATGCAAAGACTTGGCAGGCCCCATATTTCTCCAATTGCAGTTTATGCCTTCAGGATGTCACTTCATCATGGTTAATGTTTTGTTTGTCACTTGCACACACAAACCTGCAGGTGACAGAGGCCCTAGTCTGAGGCTTAGAAGGAAATGCAAGGGAAGTAATTATGCCTCAGACTCTGCCTCTATGTACCTGTTGAAAATTTGCATGTAGGAGATGCAAAATGGGGTATTTTAGTTTGGGGCTTTGAGGAAAGAAAACCAATATTGGGCAAGTTTGTCAGTGGTCTGATGAACCAAACACTTAGTTTGTAGGGATATGTTAAAAGGAGACTCCTAGCAACTGAAAACAAAAACTCTCCCATAGAACCCAAAACAGATTTTTCATTACTGCAAACACCAAGCCCTCTCAGATGCTTAGTAAATAGTTTTGAATGAATTAGAAAATAATATCATTATTAACGACAAAGATGATAGCTAACATTTATGAAGCAATTGAGCATTTATCAATTACTAGGCACCTCACATTTGTTAAGAACTTGTTTGCACTCAGACTAATGAGGTCACTTTATATCTTACTTTAATCAGTCTTCACAATAATGCTATGTGGTAGTGTTTAATCTTCATTTTATGGAGGGAAAGACCGAAACTTAGGTGAAATTATTCTCTAAAAGCCACACAGTGGGTAAAAGGCTGGGCAATCAGATTATCCTGATTCCAGGTCAATTTCTGTCACTGACAGCTTGTTCTATCTTGAAATGTTGTCAAGAACTTGAAATTGTCTAATACATGTTTTTTTTTAAATTTTAAAAAATGTATATGTATTTGTTTTGAGAGAGGGAGAGTGTCAGCATGGGGAGAGGCAGAGAGAGAGAGGAGAGAGAGAATCCCAAGCAGGCTCCACACTGTCAGTACAGAGCCCAATGTGAGTCTCAATCTCACAAACTGTGAGATCATGATCTCAGCTGAAATCAAGAGTCAGATGCTTAACCGACTGAGCCACCTATGCACCATGTTTCTTAATTTTTTAAATAACTTTATTGTTTTAAATAAGTAATATATGGTTATTATAAGTTGTCAAACCACTTAAATATAAAGAGAAAGAAATTAACATCATTTGAAATCCACCATCCAGATATAACCAGTTAATGTTTGGGTGAGCATTTCATTAAACATTTCTCTATGGATATATATGGAAATAGGCACAAGTTTTTATATAAATGGAATAATATCGAACATACTGTTCTAAAACCTGTTTTATTTTTCACTCAGCAATATGTCATGGGCATCTTTCCATGTCAATAAATATAGATTTGCATCATCATTTTTAATTGCACCGTAATTAGAAATCACAATATTTTAGAGAGGAAAAAAATGTCAGGGACACTCTACTCCAACCTCCTGTCCAGTGTTGAAATACTCTATATGAGTTTCCTGGCTAAAAATCATGCAGATTTTTCTGTATATTGTCATCCAGACTTGGTAGTTCTAATAGTATAGGATTTAAGCCAAACTTCTCCTCTCTGTATTTTTCCCATGCTAAAATATATGCCTGTATTATTAAACCCGACTATTATCCCTGCTTTTTCCCTTCTCAATCCTTTCCCCTTGTCCAAGCTAAACATCCCGAAATCTTTCTTCCTCAGGAGTCAGAATCTCTAAACCTTTATAAACCTGGATACCTTCCCCCTGTTAACTCAAATGAAATAATGAACTGAACACAAGTCTTCATCTGTGATATGACCAGCACAGAATATAGTGATGTTTTACAGTCCAGTGATTTGGATACTTCCTTTTCTCCATACAGTCTCACACTGAATGCTTTATAGAGGTGAACAAGTGGGTGGGATCCAGTTGTACAGAACTACAGTTAGTCCTATGAATGTGCATGGACCTTGTTTAAAAAAGTCTTCAGAGAATGAGTAAAACATCTTTAAAATTTTTTTTAATGTTTGTTTACTTTTCAGAGAAAGAGAGAGAGACAGAGGCATAAGTGGGGGAGGGGCAGAGAGAGGGAGACACAGAATCCTAAGCAGGCTTCAGGCTCTGAGCTGTCAGCACGGAGCTGGGTGTGGGCCTTGAACTCACCAACCATGAGATCATGACTTGAGCCAAAGTTGGATGCTTAACCGACTGAGCCACCGAGGCGCCCCTACCTTCGTTTAAATTTTTTTTAATGTTTTTATTTATTTTTGAGACAGAGAGAGACTGAGCATGAGCAGGAGAGGGGCAGAGAGAGAGGGAGACACAGAATCCGAAGCAGGCTTCAGGCTCTGAACTGTCAGCACAGAGCCTGACGCGGGGCTTGAACTCACAGACTGTGAGATCATGACCTGAGCTGACGTTGGATGCCTAACTGACTGAACCACCCAGGCACCCCAGAACATCATCTGTTTTTAAAAAAAATTCCTGACATGTAAAGGCAGTAAGAAGAAATAAAATACATTTGAATGTTTTTACATATTGAAGAATCAATGCTCTGAAATACAGAAAAAACCTAAAGATGTTTTGGGGTCCTTCCATGGAAGTTGACCAGAAAACATTCAATCCATACTACCTACTATTTTTATTATTTTATATGATTAGCTGTAGTCTCAAATGTTTGTAAAGTCTTGCCCAATAGCATATGGTAAGGAAGAGGGAAGATTGTGTTTCCTGGAACATGTATGCAAATTAGTGCTATCAGCAAGTTAATATAATGATGAAAGCTTTCACTGAACACTTGCTAAGGTAGTTTATGTGGAGGGAGATAGACCAAACTTGAGTGACTCCTTCAAAATCAGGGACCATGTTTCCTTCTCAGAACCAGTATGAAAACTTGCTGTTTAGTTTTATTGTTATCTTGAAGATAGCTGAGAGAGAGTGGCTTGAGTAATTAAAATTAATTGTAAATTCACCATTCATCAGAGGAAATTGCAATGAGTCAATTTCCTTTTCTCCTCTTCTTCCTTCTTCTATTTCCTTCCCTCTTCCCTTCCTCCTCCTTCTTGTACTTCCTCCTACTCCTACTCTTCCTCCTCCTGTTCCCTACTACTACTACTGACCGTTTTCTCTGGCAATGGCAGATGTGGTTGTGAACTCATTGTGTACCCTATATGTAGAGAAATCTTCTATTCAAGCCAAATTTTGTGTCCTCTCTTTTGTCGTCTACTTAAATTAGCCTTCCCTAATGAGACGGAGATTCGTTGGCTATGTCTGTAATTTACTGGCTGTGAAATTAGTTAGTCTGGATAATTTATCCCATGGGTGACAAGGATGAGATCACAGAGTGAGCCACCAGGTGAGGATAGAGAATGTAAATAATGGCTCTTCTGCTATTGCATCCACAGCCTGCATGTGAAAAGGATGAGGAGAATGCATGTGATAATCCCAGGCTCTAGGTAACCCCATTTTATCACAAGCATACCTTCATGACCAACATATCTTATCTGGAGCTTAGTTGGGTCAAGCTTGCTACTTAGAGTATGAAACCACCAGATGTCAGTATTTGTGCTCAGTAGCTATAATAAAACTTCCTTCTTGGTCAAACCATAAAACCCAGCTTTGAGAAAGACCTAGACAAGCAATGGGAAAATAGTGCATGTGAGTTATTAAACTTTTCTTTTTGCTGAGTAGGAGCTAGAAGACCATCATCTTAGTTCTTTCCTTTTGACCTCTGTATAAGATTTTTGGGATTGCATCATTACTGAATTAGCCATGTTTTATTGCAAGAAATTCTAAACGAATATTCCCTGAGGTGTGGGAAGGAAGTGGAAAAATTTGGTAAGTAAATGCATTTATCAAATGCTACATGTAATTACATATCTACTGTAGGAATTCTCAGAATGTACAAGTTTTCAATATGGCATAAAGGTATGCAATGCTCTCAACATTAGTTGGTCATGTTATGAGAAGAAATAATTTCCCAAGGATACTTTTTGTAAATACCGACTTCTAGAATTTTCTTGTACTGCAAGTGATGAGCTTAGGCTACAAAACTATTATATGACCAAGTGACAAACTCAATACTGCCTTCAGTTTAATAACAGAGTTATCCCATTCCCCAATCCATGCTCTGGTGAAACATTTGTGTAACATACGGTAAAACATTCAAAAAGATCTGACCATTAATAGAAATAGGAATTGGGTTAAAATAAAATATCTGGGGGCAACTGAAGGACCAACACTAAGATGTTCATCCTTATTTTGTCTAACTTGCAACTGAGGAACGCTGCAAGGTGAACTAACAATCCACAGGTGTCTGGGGCAAAATATTATAGTAGAAACATATGATTGACTGCCTAAGGCCCAGAAAGGAAAGCTAGAGGAGATTCTTTGGAAAATTGGTACATTCAATAATGCCTATCTATATGGAGGAATTTAGGAAGCCACATGCATACTAAGGGAAACATGTACACTCAAAGACCTGAGCAGACCCTAAGATGTCAACTCAGACTGATTCCTAGGCTAAGCGGGAGCCACTGGCTAAGTGTTAGAATGCCCAGCAGAGTTAATCAGCAAAGACTGGAAGAGGTATTTGATCTTGTTTGTTTGTTTATTTACTTATTTATTTGTTGCGCTTCTTTTGTTTTTTATTTTAAATTCTTGGCTTTCAAGGAAATCTGTCAAATTATTCGCTGAACATGAGCTGAAGGAACGGAGACCTCTGTCATGTGACAACACATGAAAAGGAATACAGTCTTTGTAAAAATAGTTTGGAAAAGTTACTAAATAATGGATTGTTATAGCCTTTCACAGTAAAAAAAAAAAAAAGAAAGAAAAAGAAAAACAGAAAACTCAAGGAAAGGGTAACTGATTTCTAGAGTTACCACTTTATAATATTCAAATATTCAGTTTAAGAAAAAAAAAAAAACACCCACAAGGCACTAAAAAGAAAAAAAAAGCAGGAATGTATAGCCCATTAAAATAACAAAATAGGGTGCCTGGGTGGCTCAGTCATCCAATGCTTGCATCCAATGCTAGGCATCCAATGCTTGATTTCGGCTTAGGTCATGATCCCATGCAGAACCCTGCATTGAGCTCTGTGCTAACAGCATGGAGCCTGCTTGGAATTCTCTCTCTCCACCCTCTCTGCCCCTCCTCTGCTCATGCTCTCTCTCTCTCTCTCTCTCTCTCTCTCTCTCTCTCTCTCAAAATAAGTAAATAAACATTAAAAAGTAAGTAAATAGAAGGAACAAACTAAATTGACTAAAATTATTGCTAAGGAAACTGAAGACATGGGACTTACTAGACAAACAACTGTCATAAATATGCTTAAATATCTGGAGGAAAACATAGACAAACTAAGTAAATCAGGAAAACTGTATAAAAATTAAAATATCAATAAAGAGATACCAACGTATAGGATTCAGCAGAAGCAGTGCGCAGAGCAAAATGTAAACCTATAAATGCTTATCTTAAAAAATAGTAAAGGCCTTAAAATCAATAGCCTAAATTTGTACCTTGAGAAACTACAAAAAGAAGACCAAAGTAAACCTAAAACTAGCAGAAGAAATCTTATCTCAAGATAAGATTGAGAATGAATGAATGAATAACAATAGAATTAATGAAATAAAAATTTGATTCTCTGAAAGGATGATAAGATTGGCAAACTTTTAACTAGACTGACAAAGATAAAGAGGAAAGCAAATAACTAAAATTAGAAATAAATTTAGGATATTATTGTCAAATTTACATAAATAAAAATGATTATAAGAGAAATACATTAGTAATTATATAACAACCAATCAGATAACCTAGATGAAATGAACAAATTTCTAGACATATGCAAATGACCTAACGTAACTCTAGCAGCAACAGGAAATCTTATCAGACATAACAACTAATAGGAAAAGTCCATGACCAGATAGCTTCAGTGGCGGATTATACCAAAAATAATACTTAATATCAAACACTTCTAAAAGGAAAAAAAAAGAGAACATTTCCTAATTCGTTGTAAGACCATTATTGTTCTGATACCAAAAGTAGATGAAGATATCACAAGAAATGTAAAGTACAAATCAATATCCCTTATTAATATAGATGAAAAATCCTCAACATAATAGCAGCAAACTGATTCCAACAGCTTATATAAAGAATTATCTACCATGACCTAGTTGGATTTATTACAGGAATGCAAGAGTAGCTTAATATAAGAAAATAAATTGATATGAAACATCACGTAAAGAGGAAAAAGGAAAATATATTATCATCTCAATTGATGCAAAAAAAATATTTGAACAAAATCAAGCATTTTTCATGCTGAAAATACTCTGAAAACTAAGAATATAAGGAAACTTCCTCAACATTAAAAGGACATTTTTTTTATAAACCCACATCTAAAAATATATTCAATGGTAAAAGATTGAACATTTCCCCTAAGACCAAGAATAGGACAAAGATGCCTTCTTTACCACTGCTATATAACATTGTAGTAGAAGTTCTATACAAAGCAATTAGGCAAGAAAAATAAAATATCCAGGATGGAAAGAAAGAAGTAAAACTGTATTCACAGATGACATGATCCTATGTTTGGAAAATCCCAGAGATTTCACAAGGAAATTATTAGAATTAATAAACAAATTCAGCAGAAGTGTAGGGTACACAATCAACATGCACAGATCAATTGTGTTTAGTAATGAACAATCCAAAAAAGAAATTATGTAACAAATTCCATTTACATTGCATGAAAAAGAATAAAATGCCTAGGAATAAATTTAACCAACATGGTGAAAGACTTCTATACTAAAAGCTACAAAAAACTGCTGAAGGAAATTAAAGACCTAAATAAATGTAAATATATCTGTGTTCATGTTTAGGAAGACTTAATATGGTTAACATGTCAAAACTACCTAAAGTGATCTATAGATTTGATGCAATTCATATCAAATTCTCAACAGCTGTTTTTGCAGAAATAAAAAATATGATCTTCAAATTTATATAAAACTATAAGGACCTGAAAGAGCCACAGCAATCGTGAAAAGGAACAAATACTGAGGAACTCATCTGCCCCAATTTCAAGTGTATTGAAAGTTATAATAATCAAAACAGTGTGATACTAACATAAGGATAAACATATAAACTGTGTTGGATAATTTCATGTGTCATTTTGGCTGGGCTATGTGGTGCTCAGATATTTGATAAGACATTATTCTGGATGGTCCCATGAAGATGTTATTGATTGACATTGACATTTAAATAAGTAGAGTGAATAAAGTAGATTGCCTTCCTAATGTGGGGTGGACTCATGCAATCAGGGGAAGGCCTGAATAGAAAAAAAAAAAAAAAAAGCCTGACCCTCCACCAAATAAGAGTGAATTCCTCTTGCCCGACTGCCTTCAAACTCAGACATTGTTTTCTTCTTGTCTTTGGACTCCACGTGAAGCATCAGCTCTTCCTGGGTGTTGAGCCTGCCTTCCTTCAGACAGAAACTACACTATTGGCTCTTCTGGTTCTCAAGTCTTTGGGTTTGGACTAGAATTACATCAACTGAGTGTCCAGTTGTTCTGAGTGTCCACTTTACTGACTGCAGATCTTTGTACTTATTAGTCTCCATAATTACATGAACCAATTCTTATTGATTCTGTTTCTCTGGAATACCCTGCTTTTGGTATGGAGGGAAGAAGAGAATTTTAAGTTTTCTGAATTGGTTCTGGGGTTTCTAGAATTGGTTCTGTAATCTGATTAGATTTAACGATGTTAATGACACTATTTCCAGTAGTAAAGAGAGTATTACTAGTCCATTGTGTGAGCAATAGGGATATTCAAAATGATACTCCTTATCAACTGCCTATAAGAAGAAAGAACCTGGGTGACTATGTGCATACTTTCAAATGTGTGTATACACACACACACACACACACACACACACACACACACAGAGTCACACTAACAAATATGAGATTGGTTGGTTACTCCTAATATGATTGCTGGGCAAAGTAAAGATATAAAGAGCTAAGCACAGAAATTCAAATTCAGAGCTGAAGTGTCACATCAATGAACTAAAAGCTCCTATGTGTGCCTTGAAGGAGACACAGCTGCAGAACTGAGATTGCTGAAGTACAAACAGAATCTCATCTTTCAGCTGGCTGAATTCAACAGATACTTTCTCAGGGGTTGTCTCCTGTTAAAGTGAGGACAGTTATTAGGAAGGATGGACTTTTGAAAGTTAGAATGGAGACATTTGGGGAAAGACTATGGTGAACTGGAAATACCGACCTTCTAAATTTTGATGAGGCTTCTTTGTCAGTGGAAGCATTCGCCCCACTCGCAGTGGAAATGACCTTTCCAACTGTGTTTGAGGGAATTAACCCTCCTTTACTTAAGGAAACTGTGAAGACCTCCCTCTCCTCAGAACCCACCCAACCATTTTTCTTGGCTTCTAGACCTATAACTAAACTCAAGTCCCATTAGATCCCTAAAAGTAAGGTGCAACGGGTGAACCAATGAAGAGGTATACTACACTCCAAAAGAAATACTTAATTTTCTAATTTATTCAGACAGAAATCTGGGGATCATATGTGGGGATGGATACTGATGGTGTGGGATAATGGTGGAAGGTATATAAAGTTAGATCAGGCCTAATTTATTGATATGGGTTCACTAAGGATTTAATATTGCAATTTGAGCACTTAGCAAATGTTCTCACAGTTTGTTTGGTCATTGGACTGAAACATGGACAAGAAAGGGGTGAGTGAGTAGAAATGCTGGACCTGCCTTGATTTAATGCAGAGACAGAGAATAAAAGATTTAGAATGGAGTATTAGAGTGGATTTATCATTTAAGACCTACTCACTCATGATGGGAATGTACAGAAGACATACCTTTCATCTTGACTGTGAGAAGTAAATTTGTGAGATCTTACAATGGGAAATATGGTTACTAATTTGGGAAACCTAAATGCAATGGGTATAATTGGATCAAGGTGGCAGAGGTAAGTGGCATCAACTCAACCACCAAAGGCATGTGGTAACCTTAATGGACAGCAGAGTCAAGGCAACAATCAGAATAGTCTGACTTGTTTAGATCTGTAGTGTTGGCTCATTGATCATAGTGTTCCTAGAAGTGAAATGGGTAAGAAGCCTACTAAATTCTTACTTGATATGTATAAGCAGAAGAGTTCTAAGTTGAGTGAACAAAAGTGTAATCTGAATCATAAAAGCAGAGTCATGGCCCCTCAAATAATTCCTGGACTTGAGACAGTTCACAGACCTAGAATCACCTGGATCAAAAGGAGGCTGGGTCTCCAAGAGGAAGGCCCACAGTACACTGCCAAAGATTTATACTGTTATTCTTTCTCCAAACCCTCCCCAAAGAAACTTATGGCCTTTTCTCAAGGCAACTGCACTGAGGGAAAGGAAATAATCAGAACTTTCAGGAACTACTGGATATTGGCTCTGAATTGACACTAATTCCAGGTCCGCTATTGTGGTCACTGTGGCCCACCCCTGAGAGTAGGGATATATGGTGGTCAGGTGATTAGTGGAGTTCTAGCTGAGATCCATCTCACAGTGGCCCAATGGGTTCACAAACCCATCATGTGGTTATTTACCCAATTCTGGAATGCATTATTGGAATAGATATTTTCAGCAGCTTGCAAGATTCCCACATTGGTTCCTTGATCTGTGGAGTGAGGGCTGTTACAGTTGGAGAGCCATTGTGTTGGGAAAACCAATAGAAGCTTCTAGAACATACTTTCTAGGAAGATAGTAAACCCAAAGCAATACCTCATTCTTAGAGGAGCTGAAGAGGTTACTGCCACCATTAAGGACTTGAATGTTGTAGGGGTAGTTGTTCCCACCACATTCCCATTAAACTTGCCTACTTGGCCTGTGCATAAGACAGATGGAATTTGGAAAATTACAATGGATTATTGCAAAATTAACCAGGTGATGTCTCCAATTGCAGGTGCTGCATATGTGGTTTCATTATATGGGCAAATTATCATGTTCTCTAGGACCTGGTATGCAGCTATTGATCTGGCAAATGCTTTCTTCTCCATCTCCCTCTCTATCTCTTTTTTTAAATGTTTATTTATTTATTTTGGTAGAGCAGAGAAGGGGCAGAGAGAAAGGGAGAGAGAGAGAATCTCAAGTAGACTCTGTGCTGACAGTAGGGCTCAAACCCATGAACCATAAGATCATGACTTGAGCTGACACTGAGAGACAAATGCTTAACCAACTGAGCCATCCAGGCACCCCTCTTCTCCATATCTCTTAACGAAGACCAACATAAGAAGTTTGCTTCCAGTGGACATGGCCAGTAAAACACTTTCATTATCTTATCTTAACTTTCCATCTGTATGTCATATTTTAGTTTGTAGGGATCTTGATTGCTTTTCCTTTATATAACTATCATGCTAATGCATTATATTGATGAGATCATGTTGATGGGACATAGTGAACAAGAAGTAGCAACTACTCTAGACCAATTGGTAAGAGGGTGGCAAGTAGATTTGACAAAAATTCAGGAGTCTTGTACCTCAGTGAAATTTCTGGGGACCTAGCAGTATGAGGCACGACAACATAGTCTCTCTAAGGTGAAGGATAAGCTGTTGCATATGGCCTCTCCTAGGACCAAAAAAGGAGTCCCGCTATCTAGTGGGTCCCTTCAAATTTTGGAAGGAACATATTTCTCATTTGGATGTGATACTCTGGTTCATTTACCAAGTGAAACAATTAGTTTTGCATGGGGCCCAGAACAAAAGAAGGCTTAGCAACAAGTCCAGGAAACTGCAAACTTCTCTGCCAGTTAAGTCATATGAACCAGCAAATCCAATGAAGCTTGAAGTGGCAGTGGCAGACAGGGATGCTATTTGGAGCCTTTGGCAGGGCCTTGTAAGTGAATCACAGTGCAGGCCCTGCGGGTTTTTGAGCAAAACCCTGCCATCTTTTGCAGATAACTACATTGAGCCCTTGACCAATGAGGAGTTTAGAGGTTCCAAACTCCCCTGCAGTTGAAACTCTGTGCATAACTTTTGACTCTCCAAAAACTTAACTACTAATCACCTACTAATGACTGGAAGCCTTACTGATAAGAGAAATAGTCGATTCACACATATTTTGTGTGTTATATGTACTATATACTGTATTCTTACAATAAAGTAAACCAGAGAGAATAAAACATTATTAGGAAAACTATAAGGAAAATACATTTACAGTACTGTGTTTATAAAAAGAAATCTGTATATAATTGGACTTGAACAGTTCAAGCCTGTGTTTTTCAAGGATCAATTGTACTCTCCCTTTGAAAAACAGCTCTTGCCCTTATACTGGACCTTACTAGGGACTAAATGCTTAAATGTGGGCCACCAAGTTATCATGCTACCTGAGCTGCCCATCACTTGATCGGTGTTGTTTGACCCACCAAACCATAAACTTGGTGTATACAGCAACACTCAATTATTAAAGTGGTATATATTTGGGCCCAAGCAGTCCCTGAAGGAATAAGTAAGTTACATGAAGAAAGTGATCCAAATGTTCAGAGTCCCTCTACTTTCTGCTCTACTGTTTTCTCTCAGCCTACACCTATGGCCTTGAAGGGAGTTCTGTACAATCACTATATAGAGGAAGAAAAGACTCATACCTGGTTTATAGAGGTTCCTGCACCATATGCAGGTGCTATCTGAAAGTAGATAGCTGTAGCAGTATAGCCCCTCTCTAGGACATCCCTGAAGGACAGTGGTGAAAGGAAATCTTCCCAGTGGTCAGATCTTTGAGCAACACACCTGGTGTTTAGTTTGCTTGGACGGGGAAATGGCCGTAAATATGATTACATGTCAGTTCATGGGTGGTAGTCAGTGGTTTTGCTGGATAGTTAGGAATTTGGATGATTGGAGAATTGGTGACAAGGAAATTTGGGGAAGAGGTATATGGATAGACCTCTTTGAATGGAGGAAAAAAATCATGAAGATGTTTTTGTTTTATGTGAATGTTCACCAAAGGGTGACCTTAGCAGAGGAGGATTTTAATAAACAATTGGAGAGAATGACCCATTCTATGGATACCAGCCAGCCAGGAGGGCCTTGATGAGTGGAAGTCCATGTTGATGAGTTCAGGGATAACCTCCATTCCTGCCACCATGGCCACTTTGTTCATGAGCCCATTGGGTGAGGATGACAAAGGTGGCCATGAAAAGAGGCTGGCTGGTAGGAACTCTTTTCACAGCAAATGAAGTGTAACAGTGTGCTCGTGCTCATGGAATTCACTGCTCTTGCCATGTTTCCCACTATCTTGGTAGAAGGGTTGAATGGCTTTTTGAAGATTTAGTTACAGTGCCAGTTGGGTAATAACACCATACATGCTCCAAATCAGTGTCCCATATGTGGTGGTATTTCTCCTATAGTCTTCATCAAAATAAAAAACTTTTGTACGTCAGAGGACACGATGAAGATATTTAAGAGCCCACAAAATGGGAAAAAGTTTTTGCAAATCTTTTAAAGATCTAGTATCCAGAATATCTATATAAAGATTTCTTATAACGCAACAATGATAAAATAATCCACTCAATTAAAAATAGGCAAGGAACTTGAATGGACATTTCTCCAACACACAAACGACTGATAAACACATGAAAAAATGCTCAACATCACTAGTTATTAAGGAAATGCAAATTGAAAGCACAATGAGATACTACTTTATACCTACTGGGATGGCAACAACAACAACAGCAGTAGGTATTTGTGCAAATACAGAGAAATTGGCTCCCATGCATATTTCTGGGGGAATATAAATGGTGCAGACTCTTTTCCAAAGTGGAAAAGTGGTTTTTGAAAAAACTTTTTGAGTGACTCCTCAAAAAGCTAAATATAGACTTGCCATATGACTCAGCAATTCCACTTCTGGATATACATCAAAAAAATGGAAAACGAGGATGCAGACATTTACTTGTATGCCAGTGTTAATTGCAGCATTATTTTCAATAGCCAAAAGGTAGAAATGACTCAAGTGCCCATCAACAGATCAATGGATAAGCAAATGTGCTATATTTGTATAATGGAATGTTATAATTCATATAATTGAATGGAGTTATGATACATGTTACAACGTGGATGAACCTTGAAAACATTATACTAAGTGAAAGAAGCAGTATGATTCTATCTATATGAAATGTTTATAATAGGGAAAATCACAAAGGTGGAAAGTATATTAAACATTACCAGGAAGGGAGGAATTAGAAGTTATTGCTTAATAGATACAGAATTTTCTATTTTTTTTTAATTTGTTTTTAACATTTATTTATTTTTGAGAGAGACAGAGTGTGAGCGGGGGAGGGGCAGAGAGAGAGGGAGACACAGAATCTGAAGCAGGCTCTAGGCTCTGAGCTGTCAGCACAGAGCCCGATGTGGGGCTCGAACTCACAAACCGTGAAATCATGACCTGAGCTGAAGTCGGACGCTCAGCCAACAGAGCCACCCAGGCGCCCCACAGAATTTTCTATTTGGAATGATGAGAAAATTTTGGAAATACATAGTGGTGATGGTTGCACAACATTGTAAATCATACCCTTAAAAATGGTTAAAATGGCAAATTTATATGTATTTTACCAAAATAAAATATAAAATAATGATAGTAATAATAATGTTAATTATTGTTAATACCAGTGTTAGTATTAATCACTTGTACCAAATGCACCACCTCAATACAAGATGTGAAGAATAGGGATTAAAAATTGAAGGAGATTAACCCACTTTCAGGCTACAGACTGGTAGCTTAGAAGAAGAAAAAATATTAGGGGAAACTGAGGGCAAGGGGAAAGGGAATATATGGGAGTTGTCTGTATTTCCTGCTCATTTTTTTCTGTAACCTAAAACTTCTCTAACAAATACAGTCTATTAATAAAATATTCAGTTACATTCAGATCTTGCTAAGTCTTAGATATACTTATCCTGAGTCTCAACCAATTGGAATCAAATTTGGCAAAGTAATAATTTTATCCCAAATACTCAGCTAATGGTATGGGGATCATAACTATATAGTCAATGTTTATGTTAAAAAGATTAGATCTGATATGTTCCTCACTCTTGTTCTAGTCTCAGATCCATGGACTAGATCCATGTAGTCAGGATCTAGTCTCAGATCCTGACTCAATTCACAAAGGTAAAACTGACTGATTATTTACTATGCATTATGCTTGAGATTTAGATAAATTGCTCCAAAGCTAAATTTATCATATCACTTATGATACAGAGTTTTAAAATAAGGAAGAAATTCTATGCTTCCAAGCATATATTATTATATTCTAGATTCACTATATTTTCTTGCTGTTAACCCACTGTCCCACCCCTTTTCCCGATATGCATATACATATCTAATTAACAATACATATGCTCATGTACTGAAGTGTAGCTGAGTGATTTGGCCTCAGCATTATTCTTGGAAAATAATTTTAGTGATATGTGATCACTATGTTAATGGGTATGTGGACTCTGAAGAAGGTTGGAACAATTAAGTTCAAACAATAGATAGATATGAAGTGTGTGTGTGTGTGTGTGTGTGTGTGTGTGTGTACACACACACACACGTGAATATATGTGTGTGTATATATATATATGTGTGTGTAATATATATGTGTATGTATACATATGTATAGAGAGAGACAGAGAGAGAGAGAGAGACAGAGAGTATCTTCCATCATTCCTAAAGCTGTATGTGTTTTTATGTATCTTACAAATATTAGATTATTTAAAATAATGGTCTTAGTCATTGCAAGGGGTTATGGAACTGTTTAAGATTCTAAAACCCACAATATACATATACATGTATGTGTGACATATACATATATGCACACATATATGGAGAGATATAGGCATGTATATGTATACATATTCTTTCTCTCTCTCTCCTCTCTCTCTCTCTCTCTCTCTCTCTCTCTATATATATATATATATATATATATACACTTCAATTATTTAATCTGTGAAAAGAGAGTTTGGTACCTAGTAAGTACATTATAAATGTTAGCTGATTTTATTAGCTATTATGTAAAAATGTTTGGTTCAAGACCTTTAAATATTTTGATCAGTGTTCTATAGTCAGATTCTAGTTTGTTTCTCTCTTAAATATCATGTACACAAATAAATTGAAGTATCCAGGTGTGGTCTGAAGAATCAGAAAAGGGCAGTTATATCACGTTCTCATTCTGAATTATACACACACACACACACACACACACACACACACACATTCTATAGCTTTATATATATATCTAACTGTATATATCTATATCTTTCCTTGTATTTATTACATACATGCATATGTTTACATGAATTTATGTTTATATATGTTTACATACATATACCTATGTTTACATCAAATAGAAGTATACATTTTTTTAATATGAAATTTATTGTCAAATTGGTTTCCGTACAACGCCCAGTGCTCATCCCAACAGGTGCCCTCCTCAATGCCCATCACCCACTTTCCCCTCCCTCCCACCCCCCATCAACCCTCAGTTTATTCTCAGTCTTTAAGAGTCTCTTATGGTTTGCCTCCCTCCCTCTCTAACTTTTTTTTTCCCCTTCCCCTCCCCCATGGTCTTCTGTCAAGTTTCTCAGGATCCACATAAGAGTGAAAACATGTGGTATCTGTCTTTGTATGACTGATTTCACTTAGCATAACACTCTCCAGTTCCATCCACGTTGCTATAAAAGGCCATATTTCATTCTTTCTCATTGCCAAGTAGTATTCCATTGTATATATAAACCACATCTTCTTTACCTATTCATCAGTTGATGGACAGTTGGGCTCTTTCCATAATTTGGCTATTGTTGATAGCACTACTATAACATTGGGGTACATGTGCCCCTATGAATAAACACTCCTGTATCCCTTGGGTAAATTCCTAGCAGTGCTATTGCTGGGTCATAGGGTAGACCTATTTTTAATTTTTTGAGGAGCCTCCACACTGTTTTCCAGAGCGGCTGCACCAGTTTGCATTCCCACCAACAGTGCAAGAGGCTGCCCATTTCTCCACATCCTCTCCAGGATCTGTAGCTCCTGATTTATTCATTTTAGCCACTCTGACTGGCATGAGGTGATATCTGAGTGTGGTTTTGGTTTGTATTTCCCTGATGAGGAGTGACGTTAGCATCTTTTCACGTGCCTGTTGGCCATCTGGATGTCTTCTTTAGAGAAGTGTCTATTCATGTCTCCTGCCCATTTCTTCACTGGATTATTTGTTTTTCTGGTGTGGAGTTTGGTGAGTTCTTTATAGATTTTGGATACTAACCCTTTGATATGTCATTTGCAAATATCTGTTCCCATTCCACTGATTGCCTTTTAGTTCTGTTGACTGTTTCCTTTGCAGTGTAGAAGCTTTTTATCTTCATGAGGTCCCACTAGTTCATTTTTGCTTTTAATTCCCTTGCCTTTGGAGACATGTCAAATAAGAAATTGCTGCGGCTGAGGTCAGAGAGGTTTTTTCCTGCTTTCTCCTCTAGAGTTTTGATGGTTTCCTGTCTCACATTCAGGTCCTTCATCCATTTTGAGTTTATTTTTGTGAATGGTGTAAGAAAGTGGTCTAGTTTCATCCTTCTGCGTGTTGCTGTCCAGTTCTCCCAGCACCATTTGTTAAAGAGACTGTCTTTTTTCCACTGGATATTCTTTCCTGCTTTGTCAGATTAGTTGGCCGTACTTTTGTGGGTCCAATTCTGGAGTCTCTATTCTATTCCATTGGTCTATGTGTCTGTTTTTGTGTCAATACCATGCTGTCTTGATGATTACAGCTTTGTAGCAGAGGCTAAAGTCTGGGATTGTGATGCCTCCCGCTTTGGTCTTCTTCTTCAATATTACTTTGGCTATTTGGGGTCTTTTGTGGTTCCATACAAATTTTAGGATTGCTTGTTTTGGCTTCGAGAAGAATGCTGGTGCAATTTTGATTGGGATTGCATTGAATGTGTAGATTGATTTGGGTAGTATTGACATTTTGACAATATTTATTCTTCCAATCCGTGAGCCCGGAATGTTTTTCCATTTCTTTGTATATTCTTAAATTTCTATCGTAAGCTTTCTATACTTTTCAGCATACAAATCTTTTACATCTTTGGTCAGGTTTATTCCTAGGTATTTTATGATTCTTGGTGCAATTGGGAATGGGATCAGTTTCTTTATTTGTCTTTCTGTTGCTTCGTTATTAGTGTATAAGAATGCAACTGATTTCTGTACATTAATTTTGTATCCTGCGACTGCTGAATTCATGTATCAGTTCTAGCAGACTTTGGTGGTGTCTGTTGGGTTTTCCATGTATAATATTATGTCATCTGCAAAAAGCAAAAGCTTGACTTCATCTTTGTCAATTTTAATGCCTTTGATTTCCTTTTGTTGTCTGATTGCTTTATATATAGCTTTATATATGTATCTAACTGTATATATCTATATATTTCCTTGTATTTATTACATATATGTATATGTTTACATACATATACATATGTTTACATCAAATAGAAGTATACACATCTATATAAATATGTATATGATGTGGCATGTAGCATTTTAGTAAAAGACCTAGGAAGTCTATGGTACTCAGATTAAGAACCTTGGCTAATAGAGAGTGGGCACATCCTTTGAAGGGTGATGAAACTAGTCACTGAAGGTGTTCAAGCATCAATGTGACCACTAATTGGTGAGGATACTATAGAGAAGAAATTTCACCATCCTGGATTCAGTGAAACTGCAATTTTTTATAAGGTATTACTGGAGTTTCCAGAGCTATTTCCAACATTCAAGCACGTACCCAAACAAACAGTAGTAATGGAAAATCTTCATTTATTCAGTGTAAGAGTATACAGGTTAAACGAATAGTTTGTTTTGGGATTTCCAGGACCTATAGGTCCTCAAAGGTCATCCTTAATGGAGAAAGTTGTAGGTAATATTTCTGAAAGAAATTTAAGTGCCAGATTGAGAATCAGAACAAAACAAAACAAAACAAAATAAAACAAAACAACATTGACCAAGATTACTTCCAATTCTGAGGCTGTATGATGAGAATTTATGGGGTGTTAAAAGAAGTTTAAGCAAAATGTTATTGATCACACTAGTAAGAGTCATGCTTTATGTGAGACAAAGACAAAAAAATACAGATTGTGTATTATTGAGCCAAAACTACTTTTATAATATATGCATGAAAAATGATGCTGGTGATTATAATGATGATGATCAAGACAATTGAACATTTACTCCATCCCACATAGTATGATTAACATTTGCATATATAATTTAAGTTAAAAAAATTATGGCCTTAGATATTTTTAAGTCATTTGACCAAGATAGAGTAGACACATTGTAGAGAAGAAATTTAAACCTGGACAATCAACCCCAAAATGTGCATTCAAAAATACCGTGTTGACCACATTTTAAAAATCTATACAATTTTTATAAAAGGGATTTAGCAGTGTGAGCAGAGGACAGGAGTCAAATAAAGTGGAATAAGGCATTTTTAAGCCATAAATATGTGATAATTAATTTGATATAATAGTCTAAAGGTTTTCATTGACTTTTATTATCTTGTTGAATTATTACACTCATTATAAATGAGAAAACATGATTATTTTACAGATGGGGAAACTGAGGTTAAGAGAAATAAAGTAACTATCAATGCTGATACTTGGTTAGTGGCAAAACCAAGACTTGCATTTATGTTTCAGCCTTTTTTTTTTTTTAAATCATGCCACAATGCTTCTCATAAATGGTATTGTGAATGTGATTTGATAATACTTTGATAAATAACTTATTATTATAGAGCCCTCTATAACTCTCTTCATTTCCACTAAACATTACCTATGTAATGTTCAGAGATCCCATTTATAAACTGTAGATAACAATACAGTTAATAGCATTAACTTGAAGGGGTTGTTGTAATCAATTGCACAAAACATGAACAATGCATTTTCATATATTGAGCATATATTCAGCATTTAATAAAGGTTAACTTTTATTGTTACCATTATTCTATTTTCAAAGATGAAATCAGAAGCAAGCATATAGGATTTAGGCAGCTGCTAAGAAAATCCACTTTAATGTTCCTTAGTCAAGGATTGGGGAAAACAAAATAAAACATAACACAATGAAAATTGATTTGGTTTGGGTACACACTCCATGGGATACCAGCACATAGAACCATAGTTATTGATTCAGAGGATCATGGACTTAGGGGATCATATATATTTTGGAATCAAAGACTCACAGACTCATAAGCCATTAAGTTACAACTTCTCTCAATAGCTCAAAGAATCAACTCTTGAAATTACCAAGTTCCCACCGAATATAACTGGCAAAAGACCAGCTTGTTTCTGCTTGAATATTTTCTTGTCCAGAAATGGTTTATCTCTTGGGGCATCCAATTTCCTCCTGGATAGCTGTGAAAGCTAGGAAAGGCATGCATATATTAATCTAAAATATATCCTCTTGAGCCAACTCAACCCTGACCCTAGATCAATCTCTCAGGCCTATATAAGAGAAGACAAATCCATCTTCAAATGGTGAAGGAATGCATAGGGAACAAGAGCCTGCACTTTTATCTTGGCTTTTAACCTATTAACATGGAACTATGTTTTTCCTTCTGCCTGCTGTCTCCTTCATCTTTTGTCCACCTTTCCTTTCTCCCCTTATTCCTCCCTTTAAGCACTTGAGTCCTTAATTAGTACATGCTAACTAAGTCATTAGAACATAAGGGAAGATTGAAAATTTCAAGTTTTCCTTCACATTGTGCAGATGAGAATACTAAAGTCTAAAGAGTGAAGTGATTTGGTGCAAGGTCAAACAATGAGCTCAGCATGAAAATACACAATCTAACTGGTGTAGATGAAAACGTGGTACATGTGGTGTCCTGGGGACTATTTGTTTGCTGTTTGTTTTAACTTTAATGTCATATAATGAGACTACATTTACAATTATTAGACAGAAGGAACCCTAAAGAATGCTGTCTACTTTGTGACTTTCATTCCCAGGGATTACAAGGATGATTTTTCATTTTGTCTCTAAAAAAGCATGCATGGCAGAAGTTCCTTTCTTTTTTTTTCCCCTCCTTGTCATTTTGTCCAGATAGTTCCCACATTCCATTGTAAATTCAGGGCATGATGCTGCCTTTTGCCTTTGGAAGGATGAAGTTAAAGAATGCAGTGAAGCAGTGATGCAGAGAGAGACTCTGGGGCCGGATGGAATGGTCTGTTCATAGGGGACCAGCAGGAAGATGGGCAAAGAAAAGAAGTGGACCTTTTTTAAAAGGAGAGATACTTATTAAAAATTCTGTCAGCAAGATACCTAAGGAGCTTCACTCTAGGGGAAAATGGAGAACTCACTTATGGAAGTCAATTCAACTTCATTACTGTTCCCAGTGGAGGCAGATGGAAGAATAAGACAGTGGAGGCAGATGGATAAGATTTATAAGAAAAATCTGGGAGGCAATGGTTGAAGTCATGAGACACAGGTTTTATCTTGCCTGTTGCACTGAAATATCTGAACAACCTTGGACAAGCTATGCTCCTTCTCTATATCTAATTTTTCCCTGCATATGAAATGACTAGACAATATCAACCTCCATCATCAATTTTACCACCCCCTGATTCTAGATTTCCTGACCATTAGTGTATGTGAAGAAACCCTGAAATTGTAGAATTTGATCTCTCAGTTTAACAGCAAACTTCTGGGAAGTATTCCGGATATATTTGGGACCTGCCATTCTCCCAATTACCTGAGTGCAGAGATGCATGATGCTGCCTTTAGTCACTGACGGACATTAATCTTGTCAGCTCCCTTTTCTACAAGAATGACTGCTTTAATGGGAAACTCCAGCCACTGTCAACGTGCCTGGGGGTGTGAAGAAGGAAGGGTAGATGAATGGGAGGGTGTTATTAAAAAGGGAATGATGGATGAGGATATCAAGCTCCTGTACGCTGAGAGGGGGATGGGGTTGGCATGGAAGTTGGAGCATGGCTTGAAGTAGCCTGACCCATTGCCTCTGGAGAATGTTTTAAAATGCTCAGCAGAAAATTGAGGCTTCTTTGTTATACTTACCTTCATGCATACCACTCCATGCAATGAACGTTGTATAGTGTAATAGTTAAGAGTCCTGGTTATGCACTCAGTGTGGCTTTGGATCTTGTCTTTACTACTTTCAGACTGTACCACTCAATTGTTTCATGTAAAAATTTGAGATAATAGAGCCTATTTGATGGAGTCATTGGGATAATTTGACAAGATAATGCCCATAGAGTGATTCGCACGGGGCCTGGTTCATACTAAGCCTCTATAAAGTTGGTTGTTACTGCCACACTTTAATCCTATGTTATTTACATGTTTCACTTACACTGTCCCATTTAATCCTCATGAAACTCTATGATGTAGTGTAGGAATCATCACTCTGCTGCACACAAGGAAACCGTAGTTCAGTGGTATTCAAAGTCAGATAGGTTCTAAAGTTGGGGCAAGAACAAAATGTTATTTGTCTCGTAGGTCAACAAGTGAGTACACATATGTTGAGCACCAATAGTGTGCCATAGTCCGTTTTGTGCTTCAGGGCAGACTGTTAACCCTCAAGGCAGCTGGATGATATAGTCTTGCTTATATGAAGATAATTGAGGTTTAGGGAAAGCAAGATTTACTTAACAGTGCATGGCCAGTTAGGGAAAGAACCAAGGGTTTGAATAAGGTCCTGGAACACTAAGTCCAGTTTCCTTTCCATCTTAGCCTGAGTGCTTCCCTAATCATATAATTAATCTTTAATTATAAAGAATGCATTAGAAGATGAAGACCTTATGGCTTAATAATGCATCCAAATGAGAGCTAGCATTTTTAGCAGTGATTCTAGAAGGTAATTTTCTCCAAAATTATTTGAAGATCAAGAATTGGTTAAACTAGTTGGTCTATGGAGACCTTATCAGAGAAAACAGCATAAGTATATGCTCATGACATATACCATGAGCTTTGAAGACAGACACATAGAGCTGAGATCATATTCCATGACATTTACCACTCTAATGTTGTAGAAAAAATTACCTTTTAAAGTTCAATTTTTTTCTTCTGTGAAAGAAAAACAATACTACCTCTCAGGGGCACTGTGAGGATTACACATGTAATTGGAGGTAACAGTGCTTGTTCACTACCTGCTAGCTTTAACAAAGGAAAGTAGGCTTTACATCGAGCATTTGAACCTACTCAAATTCCTATGTGTATGTTCTGATTTATAGAACTAATTCCTATACAGATAGTTATGATCAACACTGAAAAAAATAAGGAAAAAATAATTTAAAAAATATATGTTGCTCTTCTACCACAAGTAACATATTGATTGACATTTTCCTTACACTGTGGAGAAGTTTCCATGAAGGTTCAGACTCTAGGAATAGGAGTGTAACATAGAAGGACATAGGATATATTACAAGGCACATGGTATACATGAAATTGAAGACTAGCTTTATCCCTGTGTACTTTCAAAAGGTAAAACGTTAACCTTGGACAGAAATTGTCCCAGGGGATATATAATTTTGATGCAGCCTATGCACGAGATAAAGAACTTTTAGATTTCTCTTAACATCAATTATCACCCTCAATTAATTTTTGTTGAGTATTCCTAAGTCATGGGAATATAGGAGCATAATAATTTCAAAGGCCCATTGGTACTGCAGTGTCCAATAGAATTTTTGCTGATAATGACTTTCTGTGCTGTCCCGTACTGAATATAGTTTGTATAACTGAAAAATTAATTTTAGAATTTTTTAAAAAACATTCTTCTCAAAAAATGTTTATTTATTTCGAGAGAGAGAGAGAAAGGGCACAATCGAGAGAGGGCAGAGAGAGAGAGGGAGAAAGAGAATTCCAAGTAGTCTCCATGCTGTCAGCACAGAGTCCGATAGGGGGCCTAATCTCATGAACCATGAGATCATGACCTGAACCGAAATCAAGAGTTGGACACTCAACTGCCTGAGCCACCCAGGCACCCTGACTTTAGCATTTTATTTAATTTTAGTTGATTTAACTCTAATAACTACACATGGCTAGTAGACATTGTTTTGGACAACACAGGTAGCAAGAAAAAGAAACTGTTCTCAGGTAACTTGGATTCTTCTTGACCACTGTGTGTGTGTGTGTGTGTGTGTGTGTGTGTACTCTTCCTGCAATATCTGCTCTGTCTCAGACTAAATATCCCTATTCATAGAATAAAAGGGTTTCACTAGTTCCAGGACTATATGCACACTGTTATTGAAGCCACCATGTCCTGTGCTCATGGCAGACATCACTAATTAAATCACCACACTTCCTTCCACTGAACCAGATGTGGCATTAATATCATCCTCCACATGATGTCCCAGAAAGCACTTGCCAGTAGATTATAATTGGCATGTGAGAAAGAGTTTGTCTGCTTTCTGTGCTAAAGAGCCTGTATAGTCTCTTCTAATTCCAAATTATTTGGTTGGGTCCAAATTTCCTTGCGTCTTATGAGGAATAGAATCTTATGTTAAAGGATATGGTTATTCTTGAAGCCAAGATGAAAATAATGATGATGATTCTATCATTTATGAATTTACCTAAATAGTTTTGAATCTGTTTCTACCATGTGATGGAAGGAAATCTGTCATTAGAATCAGAACAACTGAGTTCTAGTCCCAGCTCTTTTAGTTATTCGGTATGCAAAATCAGCAGCCATTCAGGGGATTGGGGCCTCAGTTCCTTCATCTGTAAAATATGGTGGATTAAATGGTCTACCATATCCATTACTTTAGCAATGAGTTAATGGCAGAAAAATACTTAACTAAGGGAAAAATACTATTAATATCCTGGTGGTGAAGTATGGCTGTTTAGTATGTTTAGGTAGAGTAGGTGGTCTTTGCCAAAGAGTACAGTTAATATTTATTTGGATTAAAATTGTGGCTACTTTATTTTCAAAAGTCGGTAGGGATAAGAAGGGTTATCTGTGATGACTCTTTAGGCACACACACACACACCCACACCCACATTCAAACAAATACTTGCTGATGCATATTTTACGTGAAGACTGTAGATATAAACATGAGATTAATGAAATGTGACAAGTGGAAGAGAACCAGGAAGTCATTTGTTATAGGTTGGACTTCCAGGAAACAAATACCAAGATGAAGATTAGCATGGACAAGGTTAATAAGAAAGTTGCTCTAATCAGCAGCTGTTGAAGAGAAGGAAAGGAAATAGGATTGAGATTGGGAAGAGGGAAGTCAATGTGTGATTTAATCTCAGTGGAACACCTTAGCCAACACTGCAGGCATTATGAAGATGGTGTGGTCTTCAGGTGTGTCTTGAGCTGGAGCAAGAGATCCAGGCCTTCATATTCCCATGAATCAACCAGTTATTGGATGCTGGAATTTCCAGGAAGGGAGTACAGCCTAGGGGAAGAAACTATCTTTAGTTGAGGTAATTCCCAAGGGTAGCTTGAAGCTGAGGGCTGTCTTCCATTCTCTAGAAGCTGGGAGAATAGTTCCTTACTCCTCAAAAGGCAGAGTTCTGAACAGCTCTTTGCAACATCCATCAAATTGTCTAATTCATCAGTGTTTTTTGAAGTATGACAACGAAGGCTGAGCTATAAATTGGCCTATCTGTCAATAAAAAGAATTCTTGGGTATAGTAGGACTAGAATCCAAGACTTCATGCTTCCAAATAAGTGCTTATCCATCTACTCACCCTTCTTAACTTCACCCGACAGAGTGTTTAAAGTCAGCATAATTCTGGTCATGTGCCGTGAGTCTTCAGAGTTGATTGTACACTCAGCATGGTTAATTAATCACAACTTTACACAATTAGGTGGACCCAGATGATAAGACTCAGCTGACTGGGCCCTCTGCCCACTGCTTGTCACTTAATCTCCTTACCTCTTATGGACACCGTGGTTCATTTTCTTAAGCATTTATTCCAAATAGTTTCCCTATTCCACAACCACTGGTTCCTTTTAACCTGTCTGTTTCAGCAACCCCAGTCCAAAAAGGAACTAATAAATATTAACCTAAAGAAAAAGGCTAGCATCCTCTCCCAGAATTTGTCTCATCCAATATGGTTATCACAAGAAGAAAGATTTAGAGCAGAGTTTTCAAACCTTGCCACTATTTGGGGCTGGATAATTCTTTTCTATGCAGAGCCGTCCTTTGTATTGTAGGATGTTTATTAGCATCCCTGGCCCCTATCAACTAAGAGACAAAAACACCTCCTCCAGTTGTGACCGCAAAAAAATATCTCCAGATTTCTAAATGTCTTCAGACATTACTAAATGTCTCCGGATATTACTAAATCCCTCTGGCTGAGAACCATTCCTACAGAAGTCTTCAGACTTAATACTTTCTGTTGCAAGGAAAGACCTGTCCTTCCTTTTCCAGTGCTTTCTATTCCTTTTGCTCCCACAGTCATTACCTCCTTCTGCCTCATGTATTTTATTTTATTTTATTTTTTTCAATATATGAAGTATATTGTCAAATTGGTTTCCATACAACACCCAGTGCTCATCCCAAAAGGTGCCCTCCTCAATACCCATCACCCACCCTCCCCTCCCTCCCACCCCCCATCAACCCTCAGTTTGTTCTCAGTTTAAGAGTCTCTTATGCTTTGGCTCTCTTCCAATCCTGCCTCATGTATTTTAAAGAAAACATGTAAAAATATGTTTTTAAGAAAACGTCTTAACATCTTGAAATTCCCTTTATTAACTTCCCTCATCTCCTTTCCCCCTTCTTTTCCAGAGTTCAGTTTTATCTTGGATATATATGTTTTCTTCCTGTATGTATTTTATATTTTTACTAGATATGTATGTAACAATGAATTGTGTGCTTAATATATTTTATAAGTGCTACTAAATTATATATACCACACTGAAAAATGCCTGTTTCTCATTCAACATTATATGCTGAGTTCCCTTTTCTGTAATGATGCATGTAGATCTGTTTTATTCATTTAAACACACTAAACTCTATTAATTCTTTTTCCTCTTTATGGGATTTAATTTGTTTTCCTTTTTACACCTTTATAAGCAGTGCTGCAGTATATGTGTAATATGTATCCGTGTCTTTCTGATACAAGGAAAATAATTTCCATAAGGGATAATACCTAGGAATAAACCAGCTAGATGGGAAGATTGTACACCTTTACTATGCAACTACTCACCAGAGTGACCTAATCAATTCACACTGCCATTCAGTAGTGAATTGAAATGACCATATCCCTAATCTTAGGCAACATAAGTTAATGTCAATTGTAAAAAAAAAATGTTTTTTTGCCTGAATGATGACTGATTATTTTTGTTTTTATTTTTATGTTTTGTGCAATTCAGTGGTCTTTATTTATCTTATTAATTTAATTTAACTTTATTTTATTTTATTTTATTTTATTTTTGTTTTTATCTTATTTTTTTATTCTCAAGTTAGTTAAACATACAATATAGTTTTTGGCTTCAGGAGTAGAACCCAGTGATTCATCTCTTACATTTGACACCCAGTGCTCATCCAGATAAGTGTGTTCCTTGATGCCTGTCACCCATTTAACACACTCCCCCTTCCACCCCCAACCCATCAACCCTCAGTTTGTTCTCTGTATTTAAGAGTCTCTTCTGGTTTGGGGTGCCTGGATGGCTCAGTCAGTTAAGTGTCCGACTTCGGCTCAGGTCATGATCTTGCAGTTCTTGAGTTGGAGCCCTCATTGGGCTCTGTGCGGACAGCTGAGAGCCTGTAGCCTGCTTCGGCTCTCTCTACCCCTCCCTCTCTGCCCGTCCCTCACTTGCACTCTGTCTATCTCTCAAAAATAAGTAAACATTAAGAAAAAAAGAGTCTCTTATGGTTTGCCTCCCTCTCTGTTTTTATCTTATTTTTCCCTCCCGTCCCCTATGTTCATCTGTTAAATTTCTCAAATTCCACATGAGTGAAATCATATGATATCTTTCTCTGACTGTCTAATTTTGCTTAGCATAATATCCTCCAGTTCCATCCACGTTGTTGCAAATTGCAAGATTCCATTCTTTTTCACTGCTGGGTAGTATTCCACTATATATTTATACCACATCTTCTTAATCCCTTCATATGATAGATATTTAGGCTCTTTCCATAATTTGTCTGTTGTTTATAGCACTGCTATAAACATTGGGGTGCATGTGCCCTTTCAAATCACCATTTCTGTATCATTTAGATAAATTCCTCATAGTGCAATTGCTTGTTCATAGGGAAGTTCTATTTTTAATTTTTTGAGGAACCTGCTCACTTTTCCAAAGTGGCTGCACCAGTTTGCATTCTCACCAACAGAGCAATAGGGTTCTCCTTCCTGCACATTCTTGCCAACATCTGTTGTTTCCTGAGTTGTTAATTTTAGCCATTCCAACCAAAGTGTGAGGTGGTATCTCATTGTGGTTTTCATTTGTATTTCCCTGATGATGAGTGATGATGAGCATCTTTTCATATGTCTGTTGGCCATCTGGATGTCTTCTTTGGAAGAGTGTCTATTCATGTCTTCTGCCCATTTGTTCATTGGGTTATTTGATTTTTGGGTGTGTTGAGTTGGTAAGTTCTTTATAGATTTTGGACACTAACCCTTTATCCAATATACCATTTGCAAATATTTTCTCCCATTTCATCAGTTGCCTTTTGGTTTTGTTGATTGTTTCCCTTGCTGTGCAGAAGCTTCTTATCTTGACGAGGTCCCAATAGTTCATTTTTGCTTTTATTTCCCTTGCCTCCAGAGACATGTCAAGTAAGAAGTTGCTGTGGCCAATGTCAAAGAGGTTGCTGCCTGTTTTTTTCCTGTAGGATTTTGATAGTTTCCTGTCCCACATTTAGGTTTTTCATCCGTTTGGAATTTATTTTTGTGAATGGTGTAAGAAAGTGATCCAGTTTCATTCTTTTGCATGTTGCTGTCCAGTTCTCTCAGCACCATTTGCTCTGGAGACTTTTTTTCCATTGAATACTCTTTCCTGCTTTGTCAAAGATTAGTTAGCCATTTATTTGTGGGTCCATTTCTGGGTTCTCTATTCTATACCATTGATCTATGTGTCTGTTTTTGTGCCAATACCATACTGTCTTGATGATTACAGCTTTGTAATACAGCTTAAAGTTTGGGATTGTGATGCCTCCAGCTTTGGTTTGCTTTTTCAATATTACTTTGGCTATTTGTGATCTTTTGTGATTTTTTTTAAATTGAAGGCTAACATGTATAGAGTATAGGCATAAAGATCACTGATCATAGTGTATAGTTTAACAAGTTTTTATATTGATGTATAACTGTATAACCATCTGGTATCTTATTGCTGCCATAACATATTACCTCAAATTTAGTGACTTAAACAATACAAATTTATTATTTTGTAAGAAGTTCAAAACTGGCCTCACTAGACTAATGTAAAGTTGTTGGCAGAACTTCATTCCTTTCTGGAGGCCTTAATAGAGAATCTGTTTCCTTGATTTTTCCGGATTCTAGAAGCTGCTGTGTTCCTTGGGTCATGGCTTCCTTCTGTCTTCAAAGCCAGCAACATTTCTCTGGCACTATATCCATTGTCCTATCTCTTTCTCTGACTCTCTTCTGCTTCCTTTGCCATTTATAAGGACCTTTGTAGGTACCTTGGGCCCACCTGGATCATCCAGGATAATCTCCCTATTTTAAAGTCAGCTTATTAGTGACTACAGTTTATTTATTTATTTTTGAGAGAGAGAGAAAGAGTAAGTGGGTCATGAGCAAAGAGAAAGGGGGATAGAGGATCCAAAGTGGGCTCTGTTCCGACAGCAGAGAGCTTGATGTGGGCCTCAAACTCAGGGACCATGAGATGATGACCTGAGCCAGAGGAAGACTCTTAACTGGCTGAGACATACAGGCACCCCTGATTAGTGACTTTAAAAGTTAGTTCCAGTTAGACCTTATT
The DNA here is from genome assembly GCF_018350215.1 of Panthera leo. Taxonomy (NCBI): domain Eukaryota; kingdom Metazoa; phylum Chordata; class Mammalia; order Carnivora; family Felidae; genus Panthera; species Panthera leo. Next base: position 78,096,752 of record NC_056691.1, read on the forward strand.
TCCATCTTTACTTTAATTCCCCTTTGCCATGTAACCTGACATATTCACAGGTTCTTGGGATTAGTATATAAATATCATTTGGAGCCATAATTCTGCCTATCACAAGAAAGTAGCTACTATTTTGATTTCTAGCTTCATAAATCAGTTCTGTCTTCATTTTGATTTTTTTTAAAGACACATGAAACCTACATTATGTATTCTTTTGTCTGTCTTTTTCCACTCAACATGTTTGGGATTTTATCTCTATTATGAATAGTTTGTTTTATTCTGTAATATTTCTTTATATACATATATCACACATCATTTATCCATTCTTCTGTCAATGAGCATTTGGATTGTTTAGAGATTTTGTCTAAATGAATAATGTACAAACATTTTTGAACAAGGATGTGTGAGCACCTGCACTCATTTCTATAGAGAATGTGCCAAAGAGTGGGAGTACCTCGTTTTAAGATAGACATTTATGTTTAACTTGAGCAGGAGCTGCTATGCAGTTTTCCAAGGTGGTTTTACCATTTTACACTTCCACCAGCAAGGTAAATAAGGTCCAGTTATTCTTCAGCCTAGCCCATTCATATTCCCCATCTTTTTTCAAATCAGCCATTATGCCTGATAAAGAGGTATCTTTCTGATCTAAAGAGGCATCCCATGATGGTTTAATTTGCATTGTCCCGATAGGTAATGATAATAAGTGACTTTCATGTTTATTGTCCTTTCACATATCTTCCTTGAGGTAGTGCTTGTTTAAGTTATTTATTTTTTAAATTGAATTTATAATTTCATTATTTATATATAAGACTTTGGGAGTTTGTTATATAACCTAGATATGCATCCTCCATCAGATACATATATTGAAAATATTTACTTCTAGTCTGTGAATTGTCTTATTACTGCCTTATTGATACTGTCTAATAAACAGAAGTTTTTAATCTTAAAAGTTCTTTCATCTTTAAAAAAATTAATTTTATGGTCATTGCTTTTTGAGTCCCACTTAAGACCTTTTTGCTTACCTAATAATATTAATTTAAAAAAATCTACATATTCTTCTAGAAGCATATGCCTTTCACATTTGGGCCTATGATGTATCTCAAATTAATTTTTATACATGATGTGAAGTAGAGGTAGGTTCACTATTTATGGACATCTAATTGTTCATATACCACTTTTTGGAAAGACCAGCTTTTCCAAATTGAATTGCAATGTGCCATATATTTTTTTAAACCAATGACCTGTACACCTGTGAGTATAATTTTTTAAAATATATTCTTTTGAGATAACATAATTGATTAATTTATAACATCAACTATATTGGTTTTTCTCTTGTGTTGGGAGTCTTGGTTTATGATTCTAATGATTTATAATTCTAATAAGATATTCCCCCTTTCATGGTGTGCATTCAAACCCAATTATTTTATATTTATGGAGAACGGAGACCACAGAAATGTGACTTTGGGTTCTTTTCTGTCAATTTTTCTACAAATTTTAATAGACTTATTTTGTAGTTTCCTTAGTCTTATGATATTGATTTCCTAAAAGTAAAAAAAAAAAAAAAAAAAAAAAAAGTGACAGATACTAACATTCACTGAGTATTCACTGTGTTCAAACACATAGTGTTCATGGTGAATCAGGGCTCCCTCAGCACAAGTTTACAATATACATACACATGAATACTTAAGAGCCATCATTCCATTTACTTGTTTAAACAGTCCTACCACTATATTCCTCATTCTACCAATATTATCCTTATTTTAATGGTAAATGATGAGTCTCAGGAAGATAAACTTATTTCTCTAAGTTCCTAGAGCATTAAATGTTGGTAAATTATGTGTTTTAGTCATAGTACCTTAAGACTTTAGGTTTGGAAGAAGCCCTAAAGTCTACTCCATAGAGTCATTTTTAGTCATCCACACCATCTCAGGTGGTCAAGAGGTCTTTCAAAAATAGACTGGGAACACTTCAGTGGCATGTTGCTATCTTCCCAAATAAGAATACATAACTTGGAAATTAAGAGCTTAATGTCTGGTTAAGATAATTATGAATACTGGCTCTTTCAATTAGCTCTGGATCCTTTAGTAATATAGTACATAATATATCCTTTAGTACATAGCATTTTTGAATCTCAATTTCCTTATTGGTTTTAGTGAAAAAGAAAAAGAAAAACAACCTGGGGTGCCTCGGTGGCTCAGTCAGTTAAGTGTACGAGTCTTGAGTTCAGCTCAGGTCATGATCTCACAGTTCATGGGATTGAACCCTGCTTTGGGCTCTAAGCTGACAGCGTGGAGCCTGCTTGGGATTCTCTTTCTTTCTCTCTCTCTCTCTCTCTCTGCCCCTCCCCCACTTGTGAGTGTGCTCGCTCTCTCTCAAAATAAATAAATAAATAAATAAATAAATAAATAAACAAACAAACAAATAAATAAATGTTTAAAAGATAATAATACCTATGTCACAAGGTTACCTTGAGGATCAAATGAGATAATGCCAACTTCTCTCCTAGCAGAGATCTGTATATAGTAAGTCCTATGTATATACTAGTGTTTATTTTTATTTCATCTTTGGAAAGCTCTAATTTAGAAAAAAAAATTGAATTAGAGTTTGTAGGCTTTTATGCCTGTGGGAAATTCAGAGCACAGCAGTGTCCGTCCTTGAGTTTTTGAAGCTAACCACTTGCTCTGTCTCAGTCTTCTTGTACCTATGGTTAACTTCCACTTTTTAAACTTCGAGTGTTATCCTTTAAAGATGATTAGTTATTTGTGTTAAATAATTAATATTTTTTACATAAAACTCAAAGTGAATACCATAGATAGGTAACCAAAATATGTCTGTCCAATGAATGAATGAATGAATGAAGTCCCTATACCCGCTTGGTCATTATCATTTACTATCATATTGTCTCTCCATTTAATTTTAAGGCCACCATATATTCTTTAGAGAATAATTGAGCTTTTGTCATTATAGATTATATAGATAACATCTACCACTTCACCCCTATAAAGATCATATTGTGTTTTTATACATGTTTTAAATGCATATAGTATCTCAGATAATCCTTACAGCCTTTCAATTATATTAGATATCATTATTTCCCCTGAAAGAAAAAGAAATTGCTACTTAGAAATGTTAAGTAGTTTAAGTGGGATCTGAACCCAGATATATTTGATTTTATAGTTTAGTTTCTTAAATACAGAATATTATTAACTCTAAGATGAATTGCCAGTGAGAAAGTAATTCTAGTCACCTCTTTTATGATTGTAATGGAGAAATGTTCTGTTCCCTTGACTGATTTTTCAGTTCTTTTAGAGTATTCCTTTTCTCTTTTCATTTCTCTCACCTGATATGTCCCTCTACACTCTTGACAGGTTGTTATTAGAAACATTTCTGCATATTAACTTGAATTAACTTACTTCTACCTCATAAACCAATGTATGAGTGACAGGTCCTTCAATACACCTGGACACATGAGATGCATCTCATCTCCACCAGTTTATGTGGGTCTGTCATACTCCATCTCACTATACTCCCAGATCCTTCTTTTTTCCTTCTCTAGAGGCTGAATATCAACTCAGCCAGCACTTTCAAGACTGTCTTTGCCCCACCTCTGAAAAAAATCATTGGCATAATCTCAAAGAGAACTCAAATGCATTATTACAAGTTGTAGTTGGATAATTCTGGGATAAATCTTCAAAGGAAGCAGACATCTGATGAAAAACAGTGACATGTGTTAGAAAGGGCACTGAGCCTGGAGTCGGGAGACCTTGATATGCATGCATACAAGTTCAGCCTTCCTGCCACTGTTGCTTCTGGGTAAGTTGTGTCACCTCTCTGAGTCTCAGATTTCATACCTCTGAAATGAAATTACAGATCGACTGAGGCAAATAAAGTGAAAGTATTCTATTTAAAAAAATCATGCCAACAGGCAATTATTGTCGTGAGAGGTGGAAAAATACATGGTTGATATTTGGGGTAGATTGTCATTCAATTTCTTCAGTAGGATTCAAGATGATTTTCTTATCTAATTAAGATTCATTTATTAATTCATAAATATTAATCAACTGATGAACTATAGAAGTAAAAAGTAATATACAAGATCAACCACTCATATATAAAAGTAATAATAAGAAAATATAATTAATGAAAGAATAGCGCTTATAATTGTGATATGAGCATTGAAAGATATAAGAATAAATATAACAAGAAAAATAAGACATCCTAAAGTAATACTAGTAGCCAAAGAAAAAGAAGAAAAAGAGGGATATATATGTATGTATGTATGTATGTATGTATACATATATATTTTTTTTCTTCTTGCATGAAAAGACACTATTTAAAAGCTGTCAAGTCATACCTAAATTTTGAAACAGGCATTTATACTATAGATTCCAAACAAAATCTACTATAGATTCCAAACAAAATTGGGAAGACCTTAATAAAATTATTCAAAAATTTATTTGGAAGATTAAATATGCAATACTGATTCTGTTATCTTTTTAAAGAATATTAGAATAATTAGAAAGGAGTTATATCACATGAATATTAAAAGTATTTTAGAGCAACAATAAGAAAAATTATGTGTCTTTAGTATCACAATATGGACAGACAGAAAGAAAAAGGAACTTAAAAGTTATAAAACCAGACCCTAGTGTGTACTGTGATTTTGGAAATGCAGAAAGTATTCACATTATTGGTTTAAAAAGAAATAGAAAGAAATGTGTTATTCAATATATGGTGATGCAGCTATGTTCTCCATTTGGAAGAAAAAAGTATATCTGTATAGGGGCGTCATTAGGTCTTTTTTTGAATAGTAAGGCCTTATTATTACTAAAACCCCAGACATCTATGCAAAGAATGAATGGATACTATAAGGTGAAAAGCTCTTGGAGATTACAGAAGCATAGGAGACATTCAAGTTCTAAACAGCCAGAATAGATAATATAGATTGAACATATGATCATTTATTGAATAATCCAGACAGAAAACAAATTAGTGGTGTGGAAAACAATCCAGACAGAAAAAAACTAGCCCTAGAATGGAAAGTTATTCTGTGCCTTAATTCAAAATTATTTCTTTAATGTCTCACTCAAAAAAATCAATCTATTCCATGAGCAACTTAACTTCTTGGAAGAACAAAGGTTGGCACTCTTTAAAAGAACCCTATGAAATCCAGCACTGTGTGATGTAAGGTTCATAGTGCCCTGTATGCATTGAAAAGTACTATTATGTCAAGAAACAAGAAAATGTGACACATTAAACTGGAAGAAGATCAGAAAATAGAAACACATATAGAAATGATTGAGTTAGCAGACCAGGATTTTATAACCGCTACTATAAATCCATTTAATGTGCTCAATGACTTAAAGGACAATATAGACTAAATATTGTGGGAAATGGGAGGTATTAAAAAAAAAGAACTAAATGGTAATTCTAAAGATGGAAAAGCAAATATAATTAGAAGAAAACACAATCCCTGATGAGATTAATAACAGATTAAATATTATGGGGAGGGGAAGACAAAATAAAATCAAAGAATTTGAATTCAGGGAATAGAAACCATCAAAACTTCAGTACAGAGGGCACAGCAGGAAACACAAGAAAAAAAATGCACAGTGCTCAAGTCATTGGCTACTGTTGGAATGCCTCAAGCAGTCTAACACACAAGTCAAAATGAGAGAAAAGAAAGGTGCAGAAAAAACATTTGAAGAAATAATGGATGAAGGTTTTCAGAATTTTAGGAAAACTATAAACTGGCATATTCAAGATGCTCAGAAAACTTAAGAAGGGTTAGACACAAAGAAAACCATACCAAGGCAATCATAATGAAATTCCTAAAAGCCAACAATGAAGAGAAAATTCTTAAAATCAACCAGATAAAAAGACATATTACAAACACAAGAATACTTATGTTTGAAAGACTTCTCATCTGAAAATTTGCAATCTAGACACTAATGAAATAGCACCTTTGAAGTGCTGAAAGAAAATGCATATGTTGACAAAGAATTCAATACCCAGTGAAGATATCTCCCAAAATTAAGGTGAAATGCCTTTTCAAACAAGGAAAAACGAGAGCATTTTATCATCAGCTAACCTTTTCTAAAAGAAATATTAAAGATGTTTTTTAGGCAGAAGGAAAATGATATGACAAAAACATGGGTTCACACAAAAGAAGGAAGCTTACCAGAAATAGGAAGTAAATTTACTCATATCTAAATGAGTAAATATTAGAAACAAACAAATTTGAGTTCTGTATTCTGGTAATGACAGAGTGCCTTGTGTAAGACTAAATGTCCATATGATAACAGTGATAAAAACTAGAAAAAAAAATGATTTCAGAATCCTAGAAAGCACTTACAAACAGGAAGAAACTGGACAGGATTTGTCTCTCAAAAAAGTGGGGCAGGAGTCTTAAAAAGCCAGAGACGAAATGAGACATTATATACATGAGAACAATAATAATAATGAAGGTTGGCATATAATCATACCAAAACAAACAAAAAAAAAAGGATGCTAAAATACAATGATGTGGAATCTTGAAAATGCTTACAGAGAGGCGCCTGGGTGGCTCAGTCGATTAAGCGTCCCACTTCAGCTCAGGTCATGACGTCAAGGTTCAGGGGTTCAAGTCCCACATCAGGTTCTGTGCTGACAGCTCAGAGCCTGGAGCCTGCTTTGAGTTCTGTGTCTCCCTCTCTCTGCCCTTCCCCTGCTCACTCTGTCTCTTTCTCAAAATAAATAAACATTTAAAAAATCAAAAAAAAAAAAAAAAAAGAAAAAGAAAGAAAATGCTTAGAGAGAAAAAAAAGTACATAAAACACTGGTCAACCTAGCATTCCATGTATATATACATATAAATATATTTCACAAATGAAGACAAAATGAGGACATTTTCAGATAAACAACAAATATTCTTAATAGCAGATGCACACTACAACAAGTGCTGAAATTCTTCAGACTAAGGCATATAATGCAATATAGAAATTTAGATCTATAGGGAAAATTGAAAAGCATTAGAAATAGCAGATATGTAAGTCAATATAAAACTGTTTCTTAATTTCCTTTAAATCCAGTTGACTAAAGTGAAAATAATGTGACAATAATAGCAAATGAAAGGAAGGAATCTTAAATGATATTATACTGCTATAAGTTATTGCATGTAAAGTCACATATAATTATTTCAAGTTAAACTGTGATAATGAAAATATAGTATCAAAATAAATCAATAAAATTTATTATATCTAATGTTATCTCTATTTATCTATCTATCTAATCTATCTATATTTCCATATCCATATCTAAAAGAGGAGATAGATGGAATATTTAAAATATATAGTGGTTGCCACAGGCTGAGAGGAGATGAACATGGGGAATTATTGTTTAATGGGAACAGAGATTCAGCTTGGGACAATGAAATAAGTTCTGAAAGTAGATAGTAGTGATTGTTGCACAGAAATGTGAATGTACTTGAAGTCACTGGTCTATACACTTCAAATTATGAGATGGGGGAAAAACAGGGTAGTAAAGAACATAAGAGGAAAAGTGGTACATTTAAACATGAGCATAATAATTTGATTTTGTATTAAATATAAAAGATCTACACTCAAAACACAAGGCAACAATTGTTAGATTGGAAAATGCAAGAGAGAGTAATGCAACATCGAAAATCCCCAGCTAGGCTAAAGGTAAAGAAGAGAGAAAAATACAACTGCTCAAATGAGGAATTCTAGAGAAAACTTTACCACAAGTCCTACAGAAATTGTTAAAATGATAATGTAAATAATTTTAGTTACTTAATTTGACGAGTCCATCAAGACTCCAGAACTAACATGAGAATTGAAAGTAAACATTTTTTACAGGAACACATTTTGTTTTTTTTATTTATATAAAGGAAAAAAATTAATAACTAAAATGTATGCCATAAAGTTCCACATATAGATGGGTTCAATAATTATTTCTAACAGTCACTGTATCAGAAATTACACCAATATTACATATGCTCTTCCTTAAAGTAGAGAACAATTGCTTCACAAGATCACTCTAAACCTTTTTGTAAAACCTGACATTAAAAAAAAAATCCATCCTAAAAATACATGTAAAAAATATTATCAAAATAACATTACACCTGGGACTTCTGGTTTCCAGTCTCTCATGTAAAAAGCTTGGAAGTTGTTCCTCCATCCCAAAGAATAAAAAGCTGAATAAACTGAAAAATCAAGAATTCTTCCATTTATAAAAGAAATGGGGGGCGCCTGGGTGGCTCAGTCGGTTGAGCGTCCGACTTCGGCTCAGGTCATGATCTCACAGTCCGTGAGTTCGAGCCCCGCGTCGGGCTCTGTGCTGACAGCTCAGAGCCTGGAGCCTGTTTCAGATTCTGTGTCTCCCTCTCTCTCTGCCCCTCCCCTATTCATGCTCTGTCTCTCTCTGTCTCAAAAATAAATAAACGTTAAAAAAAAATTAAAAAAAAAATAAAAGAAATGGGGTCACAGGGCAATAGCTACCCCCCACCCTCCCACCCCGCCAAACTGGAGAGACCAGTGGATGAATACAGAGGATCACAACTTGCCAGAGAGGTAGAAAACTCCAGAAACCAGTGCTGGAGTAGGAAAACCTCAACTGTAACACTACTGCTTTTCAACATCACACTGGCAATTCTAGCTGATACAATGAGCCAATAAAGGAAATACGGTGTAACAGATTGGGAAGTAAGAAATAAATCTGTCTTTGTTCATAAATGACATGGTCATCTATGCAGAAAATGCAAAAAGATTTGACACAGAAAAAAACTACTGGAACTAATAAATGATTATAGCAAGGTTGCAGAATACGAAGCTAACATATAGACATCATTTGCTTTCCTGTATATCACCAACGAACAAGTGGAATTTGAAATTAGAAACGTAATAACATTTATATTATCACGCCAAAGAATTAAATACTTTGGTATAAATACAACAAAACATGTTCAATGTCTATATGAGGAACACTGTAAGACTGATGACATAAATCAAAAATACCTAAATAAATGGAGAGATATTCCATAATCATGGATTGGAAGATTCAATATTATCAAGCTGTCAGTTATTTCCAACTTGATCTGTAGATTCAACAAAATCCCAGTCTAAATCCCAGCACATTATTTTGTGGATATTGACAAACTGATTCTAAGGTTTATATGGAGAGGCAAAATACCCAGAATAACCAACTCAATATTGAAAGAGAACAAAGTTGGGGGACTAGCTACTCAACTTCAAGACTTACTGTGGAGCTGCAATAATCAAGAGAGTGTGGTTTTGGAAAAAAATAATAAAGAGATAAATGGAACAGAATAGAGAGCCCCCAAATGGACTCATATATAGCCAACTGATCTTTGATAAAGGAGCAAAGGCAATGCAATGAAACACAATCTTTTCCACAGATGGTACTGGAACAATTGGACATCCACATGGGAAAAGATGAATCTACATGTAGACCTTACACAAAAACTAACTCAAAATATATCACAGATCTAAATGTAAAAACAAAACTATACACCTCTGAGAAAATGACATGGGAGAAAATCCATATGATCTAGGATTTGGCAGTGACATTTTAATACAGCACCAAAGGCATGCTCCATGAATCAAAGAATTGGAAAAACTGTGAAGATGGTGGAGTAGGAAGACCCTAAGCTCACTTGTCCCATGGATACAGCTATGTAACACTCACATCAGTGTAAATAACCCAGAAAATGACCCAAAGACTACCAAAACAAACTCTAGAACTAAAGGAAGAGAAGAGGCTACATTGAAGAAATTATAAAGGATGAAGATGCAGTTTTGGAGGAAATGGGCCATGGCCTTCCAAGGTGGGGAGGGAGCTAGTGGCATGGTGAAGGGACAAATAGCCAGTAGAGAGACAGAAAGGAGGGAGCAGTTTGAAAAATGCCAGGAGCAGATGGGAGGGAGAGTTATTTACTCATCTCAGAGCATGGCCCGGAGAGACAGCGGTCATGGGGACATCCCTTCAGGAACAAAACAGCTGGTAGGAACCATTTCCCTCCCTTCCAGTGCAGTGTCCACACTCACTACCTAACCTGCTTACAATAAGCCCCACCCCCATCCAACTTCCATTGATCCCCCTTTCCCTGTCATGCTTGCCTCAGTTTCAGTCACTGTGGGCTTCCTCCCCCAGAAGACCCACACAAACCCCACCAACATATCATCTCCTGACACACATGTTTTATAGGCCCTCAGTTCCAGTGATAGCAGCAGGGTCAGCAGGTCTCATTTCACAAGCAGACCAACACACACCTTGTGAAATTGCATCCCACCTGGCTGGGGGCCAAACACTTCTCACAACAAAGAGAAAGCCTCTGCAGATAACCAGACTGAAGAAAAAACAACCAGGACTCAACAGCGGAGCACATGCAACACACATAAGAAACACTACCTGAATCACAAGGGACACTGCACTCAAGGCACTATAGGACCTCTTCTTAATAAAGCCAGGAGATGTAGCTGACATTCCTAATACACAGAAATAGACACAAAAAGTTAGACAAAATGAGGAGACAGAGGAATATATCTTAAATGAAAGGATAGACAAAACCACAGCCACAGTCCTAAGTGAAATGGATATAAATAATATGCTGAATAGAGAATTTAAAGTAATTATCATAAAGATACTCAATAGACTTGAGAAAAGAGTGGAGGACATCAGTGAGACCCTTAACAAAGAAACAAAAAAGAACCAGTTAGAGCTGAAGAACACAATAAATGAAATTAAAAAAACACCTGATGGAAAAAAAAAACAGGCTAGAAGAAGCAGAGGAATGAATTAATGACCTGGAAGATAGAGTAATGGAAAGTAATCAAGCTGAACAATTGAGAGAAAGAAGAATTAGGCAAAATGGGAATAGACAGGGTACTCAGTAACTCCATCAAGCATAATAACATTCCCATTATAGGGATCCCAGAAAAAGAAGTGAGAGAAAAGGAGGCACAGAATTTATGTGAAGAAATAATAGCTGAAAATTTGTCTAATCTGGGGAAGGAAACAGATATCCAGATCCAGAAGGCACAGAGGTATCCCAACACAATCAATCCAAGGAGATCCCCACCAAGATACATAGTAATGAAAATGGCAAAAATTAGTGCTAAAGAAAAAAATTTTAAAGCAGTAAAAGAAGACAGTTATGTACAAGGGAGACTCCATAAGGTTATGAGAAGATTTTTCAGAAGAAATTGTGCAGGCCAAAAGGGAGTAGCATGATAAATTCAAAGGGCTGAAAGGAGAAAATCTGCAGCCAAGAACACTCTATCCAGCAAGGCTATCACTCAGGAGAGATAAAAATTCCCCAGACAATCAAAAGTTAAAGGAATCATGACCACTAAACCATCACTACGAGAAATGTTAAAGGAGACTCTCTGAGTGGAAAGGAAAGACCATAAGCAAGAGTCAGGAAAATAGAAAGCACAAAATCAGTAAAAATAAGTATATCTGTAAAAATTAGTCAAGTGACCCCCAAAATAATGCAAAATATGACACCAGATATCTAAAATGTGGGGAGGAAAGGAATAAAACATGAGTTCAAACTTAAGCAATCATAAGTTTAATGTAGGCTGCTATATGTAGAAGACGTTATATACAAACCTAATGGTAACCACAAATCAAAACCAGTAATAGATAATGCAAAAAATAAAGTGAAAGTAATCCAAGTTTATCACTAAAGAAAGCCAACAAACCATGAAAGAAAACAAGAGAAGAAAGAATCAGAGATAAAATTCAAAAATAACCACACAACAAATAACAAAATGGCAATAAATACATATCTGTGAATAATTACTTTGAGTGTAAATGGACTAAACACTCTAATCAAAAGACACAAGGTGGTAGAGTGGATTAAAAAAAAAAACAAGATCAATTTTTATGCTGCCTACAAGAGACTCATTTCAGACCTAAAAATACCTGCATAATGAAAATTAGGAGCTAAAGAAATATTTCTCATGCACATAGATGTAAAAATAAAGCTAGGGTAACAATACTTACATCCAACAAATAGATTTTAAAACAAAGACTGTGACAAGATACAAGAAAAGGACACTAAATAATAACAAAGGGGACAATCCAACAAGAAGATATGTCAGTTGTAAATATTTTTACACCTAATGTGGAAGATCCCAAATACATAAAACTGTTAACAGCAAACATAAAGGAACCAATCAGTAGTAATGCAATAATAATAGTAGAGGACATTAACACCACACTTACATCAATGGACAGATCCAAACAAAATCAACAAGGTAACAGTGGTTTTGAATGACACACTGGACCAGATGGATTTAACAGATATATTAATACCATTCCATTCTAAAACAACAGATTGCACATTCTTTTCAAGTTCATATGGAACATTCCCCAGAATAGACCACATATTGGGCCACAAGACAAGTCTCAACAAAATCAGAAAGAGTGAAGTCATACCATGTATCTTTTCTGACCACAACACTATGAAACTGGAAATCAACCATAAGAGAAAACCTGGAAAGAGCACAAATACATGGAGGTTAAATAACATGCTACTAAACAATGAATGGGTCAACCAAGAAATCAAAGAAGATATCAAAAGTTACATGGAGAGAAATGAAAATGAAAACACAACAGCCCAAAATCCTTGGGATGCAACAAAAGAAATTCTAAGAAGAAAGCTTCTAGCAATACACGTCTATCTCAAGAAGCAAGAAAAATCTCAAACAACCTAATCTTATGCCTAAAGGAGGTAGAAAAAGGAGAACAAACAAAACCCAAAAACATCAGACAGAAGGAAATAATAAAGATTATAGCAGAAATAAATGATATATAAACTAAAAAAAAAAAGGTAATTAAAACCAGGAGCTGTTTCTTTGAGAAGATCAACAACATTGATAGACCTTTAGCCAGACTCTTACAAATAAAGAGAGAGAGAGGGAGAGAGAGAGAACTCAAATAAGAAAAATTATAAATGAAAAAGGAGAAATAACAACCAACACTACAGAATTACAAACAACTGTAAGAGAATATTATGAAAAATTATATGCCAACAAATTGGACACCTAGAAGAAATAAATACTAGAAACATAACCTACCAAACCAAAGCAGGAAGAAATATAAAAATTGAACAGACTGATTAGCAGTAATGAAATTGAATCACTAATCAAAAACCTCCCAACAAACAAAACTCTGAGACTAGATGGCTTCACAGGTGAATTCTACCAAACATTTAAAGAAAAGTTAATGTCTATTCTCAAACTATTCCAAAGATGGAAGAGGAAGGAAAACTAACAAATTCATTCTATGAGGCCAGTAATACCCTAATACAAAAGCTAGATGAAAAGACACCACAGTAAAAGTCAACTAGAGGCCAATATCTCTGCTAAAATAGATGCAAAAATCCTCAAGAAAATACCTACCAAATTGAATCCAATAACACATTAAAATAGTCATTCATCTCGATCAAGTGGTATTTATTCCCGGAATGTAAGGGTGGTTCAATATTTGCAAAAAAGTCAGCATGATACACCACATCAGTAAGAGAAAGGATAACCATAGGATCATTTCAATAGAAGCAGAGGATACATTTGACAAATTACAACATCCATTCGTAATAAAGACCCTCAACAAAGTAGGTGAAGAGGGAACATACCTCAGCACACCTCAGCCCATAGACAACATCATACGTAATAGGGAAACACTAAGCTTTTCCCCAAGATCAAGAACAAGATAAGGATGTCTACTCTCATCACTTTTATTCAATATAGTGTTAGAAGTCCCAGTCACAGCAATCAGACAAGAGAAGAGAAGGGAATAAAAGGCATCCATAGTGGTAAGAAAGAAGTAAAACTTTCATTATTTATGGATGACATGATACAATATATAGAAAACCCTAAAGACTCCACCAAAACAACTACTAGATATGATAAATGAATTCAGTAAAGTCACAGGATATAAAATTAATTTACTGAAATCTGTTGCATTTCTATGCACTAATAATGAAGCCATAAAAAGAGAAATCAATAAAACAATGCAATTTACAGTTGCACCAAAAATAATAAATACCTAGGAATAAACTCAACCAAAGAGGTGAAAGATTTATACACTGAAAACTATATAACATTGATTAATGAAATTGAAGATGACACAAACAAATGGAAAGACATTCCATGTTCATGGATTAAAAGAACAAATGTTAAAATGTCTATACTGCCCAAAGGAATCTACAGATTTAATGTAATGTCTATCAAAATACCAACAGCATTTTTCACAGAACTAGAACAATCAATACTAAAATTTGTATGGAACCCCTCATAGCCAGAACAAACTTGAAATAGAATAACAAAGCTGGAGCTATCACAATTCCAGACTTCAAGTTATATTACAAAGCTATAATAACCAAAACAATATGGTACTGGCACAAAAATAGATACATAGATCCACAGACCATAATAGAAAGCCCAGAAATCAACCCACAATTATATGGTCAGTTAATCTTTGACAAAGGAAGCAAGAATATACAATGGAAGAAGACAGTCTCTTCAACATATGGTGTTGGAAAAATTGGACAGCTACATGCAAAGGAATGGAAATGGACCACTTTCTTTCACCATAAACTCAAAATGGATCAGAGACCTAAATGTAAGACCTGAAACCACAGAAATCCTAGAAGAGAACATAGGCAGTAATTTATGTGACATTGGCTGTAACAGTATCTTTCTAGATATGTCTCTTGAGGCAAGGGAAATAAAAGCAAAAATAAACCATGGGGGCTACATCAAAATAACAATAAAGGGTTAGTATGTGAAATATATAAAGAAGTAATACAGCTCAACACCATAAAAACAAATAATCCAGTTTAAAAAATGGGCACAAGACATGAATAGATATTTCTCCAAAGAAGACATACAGATGGCCAACATACACATGAAAAGGTGCTCAACATCATTCATCACCATGGAAATGGAAATCAAAAGCACAATGAAATATCACCTCACACCTGTCAGAATGACTGAAGTCAAAAAATGCAAGAAATAACTGTTGGCGAGGATGTGGAGAAAAAGGAACCCTTGTGCACTGTTGGTTGGGAATGCAAAGTAGCCACTGTGAAAAACAGTATGGAGGTCCTCAAAAAATTAAAAATAGAACTACCCAAGATCCAGGAGTTGCACTACTGGGTATTTGTCCAAAGAATATGAAAACACTAATTCAAAAAAACAAAAAACAAAAACAAAAACAAAAAAAACCCAGGCATCCCTGTGTGTTGCAGCATTATTTACAATAGCCAAATTATGGAAGCAGTCTAGGTGTCCATTGAAAGATGAATGGATAAAGAAGATTTAGTGTGTGTGTGTATATATATATATATATATATATATATATATATATATATAATGGAATATTATTCAGCTATAAAAAAGGATAAAATTTTGCCATTTGCAACAACATGGATGGAGCAAGAGTGTAAAATACTAAGAGAAATAAGCCAGTCAGAGAGACAAATACCATATAATTTCACTCATATGTGGAATTTTAGAAAGAAAACAAATCAAAGGAGAAAAAGAGATAGACAAACCAAAAATCAGACTTGGCTGGGAAGATGGGTTAGGGGTTAGGTGAAACATATATAGGGGATTAAGAGTCCGCTTATACTGAATGAGTACTGAGTAATACAAAGAATTGTTGAATCAATATGTTGTACACCTAAAAGTAATATAATGCTGTATATTAACTACAATGGAATTACAGTTAACAAAGAAATGGACCAAAGACCTTAACAGATACCTCAGCCAAAAAGATGTACAGATGGCAAGCAAGTAAGCATACAAAAATCTGCTCCACAGCAGATGTCATTAGTGAAACACAAATTAGAACAAGTACACACCTATCAGAATGACCAAAATCCAGGACCCTGAAAATACCAGGTGCCAGTAAGGACATAGAATAATAGACGTTTCATTGATTGCTGGTGGGAATGCAAAATGGTACAGCCACTTTGGAAGACAGTTTGATGATTTCTTATAAAACAAAACATACTCTTTCCATATGACCCAGCAATCATGCTCCTTGGTATTTGCCTAAAGGGGTTGAAAACTTTTGTTCACATTAGAACTTGCATACAGACGTTCATATCAGGTTTATTTTTTAATTCTCAAAACTTGGAAACAAGGAAGATATTCAAGTGAGTGGCTAAATAAATTGTAGTACATCCAGGCAATGGGATATTATCCAGTACTAAAGGAAAATGAGCTATCAAACCATGAAAAGGCAGGAGGATCTTAAATGCATATTGTTAAGTGAAGCAAACCAATCTGAAAAGGCTATATACTGTATGATTCCAACTATATGACATTCCCTTAAAGGCAAAACTGTAATATAGTAAAGACAGTGGTTGCCAGGTGTTACAGCAAGGGAGGGATAAATAGGCAGAATACAGCGGATTTTTCTGGCTGTGAAACTACACTGAACGATGCTCTAATGATGGATACATGTCATTATACATTTGTCTAAACTCATAGAATGTACAACACCAAGAGTGAATCATGTCAGCTGTGGACTTTGAGTGACAATGATGTGTCAATGTAGGTTCATCAACTAACAAATGTACCACTCTGGTGGGAGATTTTTATAATGGGGAGGCCATACATGTGTGAGGGCAATGGAGATATGGGAAATCTCTTAACCTTGAGCTCAATTTTGCTGTGAGCCTAAAACTAGCCTAAAAAACAAACTCGGTTAAAAATATCATCAAACCTAACCTAATGATATATAAAAAAGATAACACATCATGACCAGGTGGAGTTTCCCTAGGAATATGTCTGTTTCAATATATAAAAATCAATCTGTGGAATTTATCACATCAAAAGAAAGAAAAAGAAAAAAAGTGCATATCTTTATCTCATGAATGCAGGAAAAATCATCTGGCAAAATTTAAGGAGAACTTATTATAATAACAATTTTAACTAAAATAGAAATAAAAAAATATTTCAGCTGGATTGTTAAAATCAAAGTGGTAACATCATACTTAATGGTTAAGTGTTATATACACCCTCCAAGAGTTTGGGAGCATGTCAAAAATATCTGTTTTCACCACTTCTATTTAAACTTGTGTTGGAGATCTTTTGCAGTGACTTCAGGCATGGAAAAGAAATAAAAGGCATAAAATTTAGAAAGAAAACATGAAAGTACTTTTGTTCACTGAGAATATGATATTAACATAGAAAATTTTAAGGAATTTGTGAATAAACTGCCAGAACTAATATGTGAATTAGACAATTTTGCAGAATACAAGTTCATCGTACAAAAGGTTGCATTTCTAAACACTAGCAACAAATCATTGGGGAAGTGAATTTTAAAATATTACTTATAATTAGCATCAAAATATAAAATAATTAGGAATCACTAAATTCTACTCATGAAACCAATATTACACTATATGTTAACTAACTAGAATTTAAATAAAAACTTGAAATAAAAAAAGAATAAGGGTAATGAAAACTGGGGAAGACCTTTACAGTGAAAATCAAAACACACTGCAGAAAGAAATAATGAACAACCTAATAAATGAAGAGATACATCATAATAATTAATTTTAAAACATAATGTTCTTAAACATCCAATCTCTGTCAGTAGATCCATAGAATCACTACCCTACCAGTCACATTTCCAGTAGTTCTGTAGAAACTGACAAGATCATTCTAAAAATTAGAAAGACAACCTGGTATAGCCAACACAGTCTTGAAGAACATATTTGTAGGATTTATTTTAAGATTTACTATACACCTACAGTAATTAAGATACTGTCTTATTAGGAATAGATAAATGAATTTATAGAACAGAGGGGAGCATCTAGACATAATCTGCCTGTATTTGGTCAGTTGATTTTTTTAGGAATACTAAGCATCAAAGTCATGTAGATAATTCAGTAGGAAAACACAATTTCTTTTGAAAAATTGGAACCAGAATCATAATATATCAATACAGAAAAAAATGAGCCTTGACTCCTACCACATACCACACACACAATATTATTTTGAGATAAATCATAAAGCTAAGTACAAAATCTGAAACTATAAAACTTCTAGAGAATAAAAAGAGAGTATCTTCATGATCTTGGGTAGGCAAATATTTCCTGGGAATCAAAAGCATTAATCAAAAAAGATACATTGAATTTCATTAAATTAAATCCTGTTGGGTCTTAAAAGATATCATTTTTAAAAATAAAAGTACAAGCCACAAGCTGGAAAAAATATTCATTTTAAAGGACCTATAGTCACAATATATAAATAATTCCTTTAACTCAGTAATAAGATATAAATAATCCAATAAAATAGGCACAAGACTTTATGAATTAAAAAATGAAGTGAAAATATGCTCAACCACACCCCTGAGATACCACTATGCACCCATTAAAATGGCTAAATTCAAAATGACTAGTACTACTGAATGTAGATGATGATGTAGAATTATTGGACTTCTATTATCGATGGAAAGCAAAATGGTTCCAACATTTGGGAAGATGTTTTTGAACAATCCAAATTGAAAATTTGGGGAAAAATTTTGAGTTTCTTATAAAGTTAAAAATTTATCCAGTGGTTCCATTACTTGACATTTTACCAAGATAGATGAAAATGTACATCTACAAAACTATTTATATTAGAATATCCATAGCTTTATTCCTAAGTAGAAAAAGACTCAGAGCAACCCAAATGCCTATTAACGAGAAGAACAAATTCTAATGTACTCATGCACTGGAATAGTACACAGCAATGAAATAGAACAAACTAATGATGCATGCAAAAAAAAAAAAAAATGGGAAAATCTCAAAAACATTATGCTGAATCAAAAAAATAAAAGCCAGATACCAAAAATATACATGCTCCACTATGCCATAAGTTATGAACTTAAAGAGTAGACAAACTTGGGATGCTTGGATGGTTTAGTCAGTTAAGTGTCTGACACTTGGTTTTGGCTCAGGTGACGATTGCACCGTTTGTGGTTCAAGCCCCGCCTTAGGCTCTGTGCTGACAGCATGGAGGCTGCTTGGGATTCTCTCTCTCCCGCTCTTGCTCTGCATCTCTCTCACTGGTACATGCACTCTCTGTCTGTCTCTTAAAATAAATAAACTTAAAAAAAAAAAGAGTAGACAAACTTTTCTATGATAATGGAAATCATGACTCCAAGGGACTTCCAAAGGAATAGGAAGGAATTTTCACAGTAATGGTAGCAGGGAATTCCAAAGGAATAGGAAGGAATCTTCACAGTAATGGTAGCAAGGGACTATATTTTTCTCAAAATCTATTGAATTGTATATTTGTTCATTTTATGTAAAATTTACATCAATATAATAAAAGACAAAAATTATATTATTTAATGTTTTCTTAAGGACAAAAAGAGCCAAGATTATATTTCTCACAAGTCTTCCTACAATCTCCTTTAGAAAAGGTCAATTAGAAAAGGTCTAATAAACCCTTCCATATTTATCAGGCTAGAAGATGTCCACCCATGATAATCGTTCCTGTTTCCCAAAGTTCAACTATTTCAGTAACCCCATAGAGTATGAATTCAACCACAGCCATGGTACTTGATATGACTCTGGATTGAATTTTGAATATGCCAGCTTTATCATTCGGGAGAACAATGATTGAGTCTGAAAACAAATGTGATATTGATGATAATTAGCAATTATTTTTATTTTATTGTATATGACAACAATATTCAGGGTTTATAGAGAATGTTCTTTTTAAGAAATGCATTCTAAAATATGGGTGAAATGGAATAATATTATATTTATTGTATATTAACACATTTAAGCAAAATCATACAAATTAAATATGATAAAATATTAATTATCAAATCTTAGTGGTGGCTATAAAGACATTGGTTGTACTTTCCTCCCTGATTTTTTATAGGTAAGATGAAAAATGAAATAAAATTCAAAAATTAAAAGAAAAGGTATCTTTTAACTCAACCTATTCTAATTATTGTATGTCCTTTCTTCCCCCCACAAAGGGCAAGTTGGACCGAGGATCATAACAGCAAGCCCCTCCCCCAGAATGTATGTCCTTTGGAACTAGCTTATATAAATGGTTCAGTAATCCATTTCTTTCAAAATTCAAAGTACCATCAATGAAATTTTAAAATTCCCATTTTTATATATGATATTGGGTTTCCCTTTTTACCGTCACCTCTAGGAAACTCAAATGTAAGCATTATGTATCATTTCAGTACCTTTACCCCAGCTCACTGTTCTTCATGGAGACAAATATTGGAATCATTCTGAAATTTCTCAATTTTTCTTTCCTTCAATGATTCTGAATATAATTCTCAGAAAAGGGATGTTCTTTCCTTGATAGAAGAACATGTATCTTCAGAAAATTACTTCTCAAGTGACTCTAGTATTCCAGTTCCATTTTCTCCCTGGTTCCTGGTCAAGAACTTCATAAGTTTTATATAAATTTTCTGGACCTGTATCCCTTATTTGCTGGCTCATATTTATTTCCTTTTGAAATTTGATTTTATTAAGTGTAGGTTTCTACTGCGAGCTGCCCCACTTCTCTGTAGAAATGAATGATATAATGAAGGAATACATGAATCGGTAATTCAGTGAGTCAGTGAATGAATGATTGAGTCAGCGGGTCTATGATTCTTATATTTCTTCTTGAGCTCTAAAAGAGTGTTATCCCCCCTATCTATGCAAAATGAAGAATTTTGACCAGCATAGTTAACAGATGAAAACTATGTGAAATGATAATCACTATTCTAAATTAGCTTTATTTTATACCACATATAGCCAACAGTATCAGACTCAGAAAATCATTTCTCCTAGATGATGTAATACTTCTGTCCTGGTTTTCCTTGTCATTGGTTTCTCTGTTTCCCTGATGAAACTTTTTTCTGGTTTCTGCTACAGTGAGAGCTGCCGTCTTCACTAGGGTTTCTGTGTTCATCTGAAGGGTACATAGATTCTTTTTTCTCCCTGAAGGTGTTTAATGGCAGGCTAATGCTGGGCAGTCTTTCATTTGTAATCAGTATTACAATCAGGAAGCTTCAGCCTGACCACTGCCATGCGCTCCACTGCATTGATCATCCCCTTCAAAGCCAGTGATCAGGAACAGTGCCATTTCTCAGGAACAACCAAAATATCCTTTAAGTGTATTTGAAATACACCAGAGATGAAGCTATTGGCCGATGAATAAGAATTTTTATTTACTGTGATCTTCTCTGTAGCAGGATGGATGAATTTATGTTTTGCATTTCTTCCTCCCAAATAAAGCTTCAGACAAGGCATTTGGCAGATGGTGACAGTCTGAGAATTTCCTTGTGGAGTGCAAAGAGCACACATGATTTGGTGGTGTTACAAGGTAGACTTACTCAATGTAGTGGAAGAAATATCTTGCTAAGACTCCCTGATGGATTAATTTGGACCAAGATCATTCCAATAGATAACGATGGTCCAAGAGTCTACCCAGATCCTCCCAAAGGAGGCAGAGAAGAGTGGCCATTGAAAGCACTTGTTTTGAAGGCAGATAAATTATATCTAAATCCTGATTTTGTCAGTAGAACCTTTCTAAAGATAGATCGCTTTTCCTCTTTGAATTCCAGGTCATAAGAACCTAATAAATAAGAACCCAACACATCGTAATAGTGGCAGTAGTAATAATTAATAATATACAGTGATACATTAACAATTAGTAATAAGTAGTTAATAGTAACAATTCTAATAATACAATTCTTGAGTTCATTTTGGTCACATTGAAGATACGAATTGAATTTCATCTTCACTCTGTATTCATATATGTATAGTCTAGCTAGAGAGATAAAGCATGTGATATCTGCCTTCTAAAGCAATTGGGGATTAAATGAGATAATGTGTGTGAAACTCAGTACAGTGCTTGACAACTGTATCTATGGTCCATAACTATAACACATTTTGGCAAATGTTAACCTCAAAAAGATATTCAAATAATGTGGCTTGGGGAATCAGAGGGCAAACAATAGCTTCCCACTTAAACAATTAAAGGGGTAAGAGGGATATGATATGCACAGTGGACGAAGAAGGGAAGAAGTAGACATTGTATTTAGAGATGCAGGTTGAAGGGAGTTAGTGTTGCATTGATGAGCAGCAGTAGCATGCAGGAGTTTTCATGGCAGAGACTAGCAATTTAAAGGACAGAACCCCCAAGTTTAAGAATACCATTATTTTATACTTGAATAGGTATTTGAAGTTCACAAGGATTTTTCACACTTATTTTCTCATCGAGTACTCACAAGTTGAACAAATTTACTGTCCCCATTTTCAGATGAAGAAACTAAGACCTGTGACCTTGAGGACTTTGTTCAAGTTTACCAGACTCAACGTGACAGAGTCATGCTTTCGCCTTCCAGTACAGTGCTGGTCCAGTGTGTTTCCTTGAAACAGAGCTGCTCTCCTGAAGCATGCTAACTAGAAATGACAGCCAGCATTGATATGAATCTTTTAGTGATGGCAGGATACCAGCACATGATGGTATCTCCAAAATGAAATATTAGCTGAGCCATGGGCTTTCTGTTTAAGGGCTGCCTGGAACCACAGGCAATACAGAGAATGAAAACAGCAAATTGAAAACAAATTCCATACCTCTTGCACGAGTTTGCAAAAGCTATCTACACATGGGGAGTGAGTAATAAGTTTTCTACTGTCTGTTAGCAATGATGGGCCTGAACACTAAGTGGTAGACACTCCATTTCACTTTGAAATCAACTTTAATTTGCATTTAGAGCCAACTTTCATACATTTCATGCTTTGAATTAACCTGTGGACACACATCTATGGGTAATTTTTGCATTACGCCTTTATGGGAACCTCAGTTTATCCTTTAGTAACAATAAGATTGGATTGCATATTCTTTAAAGCTTTTTCCTTCTGTACTGGTTACATTCTAGGTCTTTGCCATTACAATATAATTAAATTTTCTAGCCTGGGATACTATTTTTTTTTTTTTTTTTTTTTAATGACTGAACTGAGATCTCTTTGCCTTTTGAAAAATTAGTTCAAAATGCCTTGCCACATACCATGGAAATTGAAAGTCCTTGCCAGGTTTTCTGCAAATTCCTAAGGAAGCTAGAGTATGAAACAAGAAATAACTTTGCTCTCATGGCCATTAAGATAGCCTGATTAAGTTTATGACTTACCTTGCCACCCACCATTTTCAGATTCTGGTTCATCCTGCACTATCACAGACTAAAAATAATACAGCCATTTTTTTTCAAACTCTACCACCAAAAACCATTGGCCCAAAGTATTTCCCTTTTTTTCAATGATTCTATTTATGTTATTCTTGCATCATGATGGTACATGTCCTAAGGGCCTCACTTTCACCTAGGCCTCACCCCCAAGAAATTTGCCAGGCAGATTTATTTAAAAAAAAAAATCCCAACCCTTAGGGAAGTTCTGCAGCAAATTTTAAAGATATTAACATTTCCCTTCACTACAAATCCATTTGGTACTTAACAAGAAGCATGGACTCTGACAGCTGGTTGTTGAACAGATAAAACTTTCTGTGAACATTTTCCATGTCATTAAGTGTTCTTCCACAGCATAATTTTTAATGGCCATGGAGCATTTAAACATATGCCTGCCCTATAATTTATTTAACTGATCCTTGATTGTTGGACAATTGGGTTGTTTTCAAAACTCATGTATTTTAGAGCTTTACTATATTTTAAATTTGACAAGTGATAGAAAAAAATGCCATTCCAGAGTTGTTGTATTGATATACATTTCTCTTTGTTTACTTGTAAATAAATGCAAACACTTTCCTCATCGATTGATTATTTAAATTTTACCTTTCCATCCCATCAGACAATCTTGTTGGCTCTGGTGCCGAAATATGTACTCGGTCTCTCTATTTCATTCCCGTTCCACTGCTTTCACCTTGATCTAAACAACTATTTCACGTGAACTGCTGAAATCGTCTTCTAACCAGGCTGTCTGCACCCATAGTTGTCTTCCTGCAAGGGATTCTCTTCTCAAAAGACGAATCAGATAATGCTCACTCCTTCTTAATACAGTTGATTGGCTTCCCATTCCACTTAGAACACAATCCAGACTCTGTACCACAGCCTTCAAGGTTCTAAGTGGTGTGGACCCCCTCAACTCTCTCATCTCTGACCCATATTTATTGCTCAACCCCTTCATTCCCTATCCTTCTGCCACACTAGCTGTCTTTCTGTTAAAGAAAAAAAATAATGACAATGCCAAGGTCACCCCTGATTTAGTGCCTTTATACTTGCTTACCTCTCCATCTGGATTGTGATTTCCACCCCCATTCCCAGGTCTTCATGGGGCTGGCTTTGTCTTATCTTTTGGATCTCTACTCAAGCACTGTCTTCTCACAGAGAAATTTCTCTAACCACCTGATCAGAATTAGCCTTTTTCACCTCTTGGGAGCTAAGATCAACATGGGCAAAGCTGCTAAGATGTACATGTTTCTTTGTGCTTTCTTAGGATGGTGAGCAAAGGAGGAGAGGGTAGTAATGAGAGATTGGGCTAGGCAACAACTCAGAGGCCAGATAATAGAGAGTCTTACAGATCAGCTAAATAGCTTGCATTATTCTTTGAGAATCTAGGTAGTGTTCTTCAGACCGCCATATAGTTTCATTCAACCATCATTTATTATTTTATAAATAATTTTTTAAAGCATACTGTCAACTAAGCACCGATAAATACTAGGGATGTAAAGTTATCTTTGACTTGAAGGGGGTTTCAGTTATAATTCAGAACCTAAAATACTCAATATCCCCAAGCACATGTTAGAATCCTGAACCACATGTTCTCCCAACCCCCTGTAGATTGTGATCCATTAAGGAGACGTCTCCTAAGTGAAACAGTTAAGATACATCATATTTGTATGCCTGAAAGCCTCCTAACCTAAGAAGTTCTGCTTCTCTCACATCTCACATCTTAGTAACTCCCCTAGCCATCTTTTAGCTAAACCCAGCAAATGAGTATGCTAAAGTCCTTGGCCAAGATAAAAATCTCACCCAAAGATCCCATAGACACAAACTTCAACTTTCTCAACAAAAGTCTCCTTCCACCTGTAGCCAGTGGTAGAAAGAGGTGGGGAATTACTGAGGGGAGAGCTGTCAGGTTTCATCTTTGTCCTTCTGATAGGGGAAGAGGCCTTGCACATCAATGAACATGCCGTCTGATTGACTGTATTTCTACTCTGGGTGTCCCGGAGATGGAAGGTGTCAGTTTCCATCTCTTTGATTCATCACTGCAGCATGTTTGAGAGGAGATACGGGGCCTCATCACATTTCTTTCCCATCTCTTTTAATTATATTCAACAGAGGAAGACAAGTCTTATCTCCCCATAAGCAAGATGCTTTCACCATTATGATACTGTTTGCTTGCTCTTCTGGTTTGGGGGCAAAGCTCAGTTCTGTCATTTTTGACCCATCAAGGTTAAGTAGAATTTTTTTGTTTTTGTTGTTTCTAACAGACATTGGAACAATATAACTTGGAAAATCTCTACATATGTCTCAGTAGCTAGCTGCTGGTTACCTTGGTTACTTCCTAAAGCTAATATTAATTAATTCTTTTATTGAATACACTCCTTACTTAAGCATGTATTCTAGAGAAGATATTCTCAAAATTTTTTATGCCATAAACATCTTTGATAGTCTAGTTAAGCCTATGGAATCCTTCTGTAAGAGATTAAAGATGGCCGCAGTTTTTTGCCACTTCTTCTAACATGACCAGGGGAATAAGTTGCCTTCCCTACAATCTGAGTTTGCCTTAAGGGTTCATGAGTAACCAAGACAAAGGAGGTGAAATGACACTTCATGGTATGAAAAGCCAGGTCAGAAGTCTCGTTTCTTTTGCTTTGATCTCATGGACTATTCTCTTACTGAATACTAACTCTAGAGATGCTTCTATTTCCCAACTCACCCATTAAGATGTGAGAGGCCCATGGGTCTGGGTGAGGTAGATGGGTAGGCCACCCAATTTGAACTCCCAACCATCTTGGGTATCTAGCTCAGCTTAACCTGATGATGTCTGCAACCCCAACCAACACTGAACTGTAACCACCTGAGAGATCACATACTGTGTCTGCTTACCCAGACCCTTCTCAAATTCCTGATCCACAAAATCATGAGAAAATAAAATGGCTATTGTAAATTGACAAATTTTAGGATTACTTGTTACTCAGCAGTTGCTAACCAGAATACCTTCTTAGAGTAATCTTTCTTTTTACATGCATGAAATAAAACTCATAATTTTATTAAAAACTAATTATATCAAAATTGTTATAAGATACTTCTTTAGAAATTTGATTTTGAATAGTTAAACCTATTTAATGTGAAGTCCTTAACAAGAACTTGTAGTAGATCTATAGCTATTCTAATTTTGAATCAGTGCTGAGCAAAAAATGAAAGTATAAACTATCTGCTAAAATTTTAATCATATGTAAAAATATGTAATTTCTAATGGTGAAAAAATTGTAGGTATTATTAAACTCACTGTTGTTTGCTGCCGAATGGAAGGGCTTACTAAGTTCCATTAGACTTTAGTGAAAGTAAATATTTTTCCATACATATTTCCTGATCTCTTGGGGTATCTTTGAATATGAGATTAAGAAACACTTCTCTAGATTTTTCTCTTTCAGGTGTTTTTTTATACACTTCTTTCCAACTGGAATAAACTTCCTTCTATGAATATTCAATAATCAATCCATTATTTAAGAACTCAAAGATTTAAAAACTGAAATATTACTTCCTCCACCAAGTTTTTGTTAACTCCACACTACCTCCAGTTCTAATCATTCCTCTGAACTTACAAATGATATTTGATCATTTATGTCTATTTATATACAAGCTGTATGTTCCTTAATAGAGCCAAAATCTTAAGGAAAGGATAAATGTCTTGTGAATATGTGTCTCCAAAACAAGCAGATTCTGTCTCTCAGAAACTAGTAAAAAATATTATGCTTAATAGGTCCACAATAAAATTATTTCAGATTGATCAGTAAGTCTAAAGCTGGCTAATCACCTAGAGAATGTTTAAAAAGCACCTGTTCTAACCCAATCTGCTGAATCAGAGTAACTGGGGATGGGCCCAGGGTTCTGTATGTTAGTAAGCATGCTCCTACTCCCCCAAGTAATTCTTGTGTCTGCAGCCTGGCACCAGCCTGACTTTCAAAACCAATGGACAAAATAATAACAATAATAACAATAATAATAATAATAATAATAAAATCAAATAAGATCCTCTTGTCTGAGCATTAATAACTCTTTCTGATTGGCACTTAGCTGACTTGCCCTACCTTATCCACACTAGATTCCTGGACATGCCTTAGGCAAAGCTCTGGCCATCTCTTCAGTGTTTTAATGAGCATTAGGATCACTTCTCAGCTCATATTGATTTTTCTGTGAGGGCCAGAGGCATGAGCTGCCATGTCTGTGTTAGGTGACCCTGCTCCTCTGCCCACAGATTATTTGTCCAGTTACTTGAGCCAAGTAGACCAATCAGAAGCATTCTCTTGGAGAACCTGACGTGGAAATAGAGGAAGAAAGACAGTCTTTTCCTGGTAGTGAGAAAGTGTGAGGGTTAGGGGTTTCTGCTGAGTAGAGGAAGGGCATACACAAAAAAAGTATAAAGCAGATGTACAGAGAGAACAGAGTAAACCTTCTGATGGTGATCAATTTCCAAGTTTTAATTGTCCCTGAGGTGGTCTGCTCTCTACCCTTTCCCTAGTCACTTGGCATATCCTCCACCATTCTTACATTCTCTTTTTTGCCTGAAGTAGTTTAAGTTGGCTCCTGTCTCTGGGGACCAAAAGTATCCCTATATTCAAATCTTCCCTTTCCCCCACACCTCAATTCCAAGGCATGGCTCCTTAAAATACCCCTCCCTCTTCTCCCTTGCTTGGTGGCCCAGTCTGTTCTAACAGCTTGAGCCCACACTGAAATCTAGCCTTCCTGATCTTCCCTAGCATTGATCATCTGTACCACACAAACTGGCAGCCTTATTTATTATCCCGTTCTGTATCTTGCAGTGACTCATTATTGTTTCAAATTCAACATGATATTTTTTTAGGTATTACTTAACTATATACCATTTTATACCTGGAAAGAACATTAGGGATTTCTAATCCAAACCCCTCATTTGTACAGAAGAAGATGGCACTAAGAGAGAAGTGACATCCCTGAAGTCACATAACAGTTCTAAAACTAAGTTCTGTATGGACACAACAGCCATGAATAAAAAAGTTCTCATGGTGAAACTAGTTTACAAAGAGGTGCAGCATTCACATTTTTAACAGATAATGTTGCACATAAGCATAGCAAAAGTTTCTGGGAAATACCGCAGAAAAAGAAGAGCTGTTTAAATTGTTTGAACCCAATTTTCTGAAAATTTAAGTACAAAAGTCTTGTCTTACCCAACATTTACTGACTTGGTGTTGAGCTAGTGTTCTTTACAATATACTTTGGCACCCTTTCTCTTGACTTTTCTTGTTGTCCCAACCTAACAACATCTCAAGGACTTTTACCATTCTCTCTTGTCACGGTCAGATGAGTAAGACTGTAACCTTTCTCCAATTTTTTTTTTTCTTAATTTAGAAGACTTAAGCTTTTTTATTTTCAAGACTATAACTTTCTTTTTTATTGAGGTATAATTGACATATAACATTATATTAGTTTCAGGTATATACTCTACATGGTTTTATATATATATAGTAAAATTTAAAATAGATGGGTATATAGTAAAATAATCACCATGCTAAGTCTAGTTAGCATCCATCATCATACATGTTTCCAATTTTTTTCTAATTATGAGAATTTTTAAGATCTACTCTCTTAGCAACCTACAAATATACAAAAAAGTATTGTTAACTGTAGTCACCATGCTGTATATTCCTTCCCAGGATTTATTTATTTATTTTATAACTAGAAGTATGTAGCTTTTGACCACCTTTCCCCATTCCCCTTACCCCCTGCCTTTGCCAATCACCCATCTGTTCCCTGTATCTATGGGTTTGTTTATTTTTTTGTTTTTATTTTTAGATTCCACATGTAAGTGTGATTATGGCTTTTTTTCTCTGACTAATTTCATTTATGCCCTCAAAGTCCATCTATGTTGTCACAAATAGCAGAATTTCCTTTTTTTATTGTTGAGTAATATTCCATTGTATGTATATATGTATGTATGTATATACACACACACACATATATACACTACATTTAACTTTCTTTTCTACAAAAATATATTATGATATCTAATCTGTATTTAAAATACAGCCACTCCAAATCCATAATCAAATTCTGAGAGAAACAGTCTGTCTTTCTCCCTCTGGTCTAGTGGTGGGACAGGGATAAACTTTTGGCTTCTGGATTAGAGATTTGACTCACAGCTTAGAGCATAAATCATGCACAGAATCTTAAAACTGAAAGGAATCTTTGAAATAATGTAAGCATCTTTATCTCACAGAAGCAGAGATTGAGATTCAGGATAGAGAGGTGACGTTTTCAAGCTCACATAGAAATTATTGCTTAGAGTCAAGATCTAAAGATGGGCTTTCAGCTTCCCTTTTCTGTATCCTTTCAACTAAATTCTGTCACCTCCACCAAGGTCTGAAGGTGGATTATTTGGGTTCTCCCTCTACCTTTCCTCTTCCCCTTTCTCTTGTTCCTCTCCCACCTCCCCTTTCTTCTCTTCCTCTGTTTCCCTCCTCCTCCTCCTCTTCCTTCCCCTCTGTCTTTTCTCCCCACTCCTCCTCTTCCTTCTCCTTCTTCTATTGCTTTTAGGTGCCCAAAACCCCCATTATATATTGAGCAAATTTAAAATTTCTCTGGCATTAAGAAAATCTCCATACAATTACAAAGCGATAGAGTATTGATTCGTCAGTATTTTTGCTTCCCAGACCTCCATATGAATGCAGTAAGCCTGTAGCCAAAAAGAGTGCCTATATGCACATACCAGTCGAGTTCTACACACTTTCAGGGGTTCCTTAAGAGCACTGTAAATCTCAAACATGCAATATACACCAGTGCCTCCTTTCTTGTGTATACTAACTACTTGAGAATCTTGTGAAGATGAATATATTGTAATTCAGTAGGCCTGAGGTGAGGCTTGAGGATTTACATCACTAAAATCCCCAGATGATGCCAAAATCCACAGTCTACACTTTTAGTTATAACTATATATATAGACCCAGGGCACCTGGGTGGCTCAGTCAGTTGAGCTTTGGACTTCGGCTCAGGTCATGATTTCCCAGTTTGTAAGTTCAAGCCCCATATCAAGCTTGCTGCTATCAGTCCATCCCCCACTTCAGATCCTGTCCCCCTTTCTCTGCCCCTCCCCCACTGTGCTCTCTGAAAAATAAATAAACATTAAAAAAAAGAGAGACCCAAATCACCATTTGCCTTTGCCTCCATGCACACTCATTCTCCCTCAAAAAAAAAAAAAAAAAAAAAAAAAAAGAATTAATAACAATTACAATAACCTTGCAAGGTAAGGAGATGGAATGTATTTAAATTTAAATAACTTTAATCCACCTAACCATGTGATCTCCACCCAGAAAGGAATATAAAGATGAGTGGTCAAAGTAATGACCTACAATGGTAAATCTAGTACGTTGTAGAACTAGATTGTCAGACTCTCATGTACTACATGACTTATACTACATGGTTTACATGGTTAGAAAGTCTCTCTCTCTCTAACACACTCACACACACACATGCATATGTGTATGTGCATATGTACATATACACTTTACATGTAAAGGAAGATAAAGGCAATCATGTAAAGCATTGCTAAAAGCTTTGCAATGACAAGGAAATAAAACTACAAATTTCTTTAGTACTGATTTTTCCTAATTTTGTGTTCATACTGATTGAAGTTGAGGCTCTAGATTTGTAGGAGCTTGGTTCTGCCACATATTAGGTATATTTTCTTTGACAAGTTATTTAACAGGGCCTCAGATTGTATTTTTGTTAAATAATTGAGTTACACTTATTGAGACAGAAAATTCAGATTTTATTTTTTCAGAATGCTTGTGTATCTTGGACTCATAGATGAAACAGAACAAATTGGGAAAACATCACTCTCATTATGGTTCAAATCCTTGATAATTCCCTCTCCTTCCTCTCCTTCTGCCTTTTTTTTCCCGCCCGTCACTTGCCTTGTGGGAACATGAGATCTGAGCCCCCTCAATATGCCTGCTTTTACTTGTGGAGACGTGCAGTCACACCAAGTAAAGCACTTAAATAGTCCAGAAGCATGAGGGGAGTTGATTTATGGTCTATGAAATCCTACACATTCTCATTCTTCCTTACAATCAGGTTAATCTCCAGTCTGGGATGGGAAAGCACCATCACAGTCTTTAAAAGGGACAACTTTGCTTTTTCCAAGACCTTATCAATTTGGCTAGATTAATAAAGAGTATGCATAGGTCTTATCAGTTTGGGTTCAATATGGGAGAAACATGTAATTTTGGGTGTTGATGGTGTTTACTTTGGAGACATCTAGAGAGTTTTGTCTTGCTTGATGTGTAAACCATTAAGGTGAATACAATTATAATGATGAAAAAATGGACCTTACTCCTATCAGTGCCCACAAGAACATCACTTTTATGATCCTTATAGATAATAATGATAGCCAATACTTATTGGTTATTTACTCTGGCTAATTCACTAGGCTTAAAGCATACTGTATTATCTCCTGTAACACTCCATGGTAGCCTAATATGATAGGTACTAGTATAAATATCATTTTTAGACTAGGAAATTGAGAGTTAGGATAAGTAAGAGGTAGTGAGGGAAAAGTAAGAGACCAATTTAAGCTGTATGCCTACAAATATTGTAACCTTGCATGTTCTGCCTCAATCACACTTAATCATATAGTTCTTCATGTTAGAGCATATGTATTCAGTCATTTTATAATTCAGTTGATGCATAATTTGGTCTGTCAAAGTTTCTGTGCGTGCCACAAACAGATATAATCTTACCGGGCACTTAAGAGTCAAGAAATTCAATCCAGGTGTGATAGATTGTTTGCAAAAAGAGTCATTATTTCTCTTCCCATCCCTTTGCTAGGTGATTTTGCAGCATTTTCTATCAAGAAATGGAGTCTCTTTGCACTTGCCTGGATTTTGAGCTAGCTTTGTGACGTTGTGTGGGCAATCAATGTACCAGAAATGTATTGCACCATTTCTGAGCCTAAGCATCAAGAGACCTTGCACACTTTCATTCTCTCTTAGTCCTCTGCCTGTACCCTGTGAACAACCTGGACTAGCCTGTGGGATGAGAGTCATGTGGCTCAGTCACCCCTGTAACAGTCAGCCACTATCAAACATGTGCACAAGGCCCTAGAGCAGTCCCTGTCTAACTGCCAGCTGACCACAGACACATGAGCATACCCTGCTAAAATCAATCAAGTTTATCTAGATCAACAGAACCAGAGCCAATCAATTAATACACTCATGAACAATATTAAATGGTGGTTGGTTAACTCATTAATTTTCCTAGAGTGGCTTATTATGTAACAATAGGTAAGTTCAACATCAGGAAAGCAATAGCAAAAATACAAATTTTCTCCCTTTGTTGCCTGTTTACTGTAGCTTTTGCATCCTTCTTTCCTTCCTTCCTTCCTTGCTTCCTTCCTTCCTTCCTTCCTTCCTTCCATAATCATCTGACAAATGCCTAGTCTGAGTCTGTATCTGAAATAAGCCAAGCCCGAAGTATTAATTAGGGGCTTTAAAATATGGTTTATTATAATAAGGCATCTGTTTACCGTAGAATCAGCTAAAGAGAACAGGACACAGTGGTGCTTTCTTTAGAATAAAGCACTTTTGTCATCTGGTATTAAAAAACAGTCACTAAATTGATCAAATCTTGGCTGTTCTGACCAAAGCCTTTCTCCCCAACTTGATACCTGGGATTCTTCTTCTTTTGTTCATCTATAATTTGGTTCATTTTGCTGCATCCCTTGCACATTTCCCAGTAC
The DNA here is from genome assembly GCF_018350215.1 of Panthera leo. Classification (NCBI taxonomy): domain Eukaryota; kingdom Metazoa; phylum Chordata; class Mammalia; order Carnivora; family Felidae; genus Panthera; species Panthera leo. The sequence goes on from NC_056691.1 coordinate 78,129,738, forward strand.
CTATTTCTGTCCTCTTAGACTTAGATCAATACAGCTAACTTTTTTTTTTTACTTCTCTTTCATTTGACCCACTTCTTTCTGTCCCAATTCTTAATTCAGAATCTCCCTTTGACCTGCGTTATCCTACTCAAATGCCTCAGTTTACCCTTAGACAAAGTTCTAACATGATGAATGGCACACCTCTCACCCACTTGCCAGAATACTTTCCTTGCAGTGTCTCTGAGGCATAAAATACTAAAAATGATGATAGGGAAGAACTTGGCAGATATAAAAGAGCTATAAATATACATGCTAACTCATAAATCAATACCAATAATAAATTGCATTCAAGTGCTATTTAATTCTTGGTGATCATCCATAAAGATATAAAAAGTTCATCCCCAACACCCTTTCTGTGGTTACCCTCGGAGCACCTGCACGCAGTTGACTATGCCATTCCTCATCATTCTGTTTACTGTCTTCCTGATGGTCTGCTTTAGTTTGATTCATCTCCTCCTGGAAGTACTTCACTATGGGATCTCATTTTCGGGATGGCATAAAGGAGAGGCTGCTTTTCCTCCTACGTCCAGTTAGGGATCTTGTCCATCAAAAATTTTTGCTAGCAAAGAGCATCTTCTTATTTCCTGGTCTCGGTGAATTCCTCACTCCCGAGAGCCTGTGGTTGGTTCTGGTTGGACTTTAGCAGGAAGTAGCTCATCCCCTGACACCTGCCCTGCACCCTACTCACTCCCACTCCAGTGTCCCTCTTCTTCCCAACACCACCTTCTCGGTTCATAATTAGACTCTGCAACCTCCGGGCCCCTTCCACAGGGTGATGAGCTGCTAAAAATACAGCTCTGCAGGAGTACGTTCAACTTCTATTTCTGTTATTTTTTTTTTAACACCAGTTTCAGATGAACAAAGCAGTTAAACAAAGGGGGAGAGAGAAAGTGCTGTGACTGCGGAGACGGAACATTGTGGCACACTTTGTTCATTTTAATTACACAAAGTCATCATTTAGCAGGAGCCCAAGGATGCTGCTCAGGAAGAGCTTTCACAGATCTCTCTTCTTTTGATATTTTCCATTTAAAGCCTCTTCCAATGACCCTGAACATAAATATCTTTATTGTAATCCTGAAACGCCCTACATCTCTTATGTTGCCCGTGAAACAGACGCCACGGCTTTTATGGTGTGGGGAAGGCTGGACATAATTGGACCATTCTGCTAATGAGACTTACTTCCCTCACTCCGCTGTCCCTCTCATAGCACTGAAGACAGACCTCTTAAAACAGAAGTGAGGGTGGGGCAGAAGGAGGGCTGTGTGGAGGACTCCCACCTAAACTAAGGGTTCTTAGACATAAGAAGTAGATAAACAAAGCCAGAGCACATGTGTGAGGAGAAAAAACAAAACTCTTGCTTGTGTGAAAATCTAAAATCTGGAATTTTCTACTCCTCACCCACAAGCTTGGTATTTAGCAACTACTATTTTAAAATCTGTCTTGTGACAATGCATAAATGCATCCTTTTCTTTGATAACATCAGGTACCATTTATCTAACATATTGTATATCAGCTGCACTGATAAAAAGAATCATATATTGGGGCACCTGGGTGGCTCAGTCGGTTAAGCAGCCAACTTTGGCTCAGGTCATGATCTCGCGGTCCGTGAGTTCAAGCCCCGCGTCGGGCTCTGTGCTGACAGCTCAGAGCCTGGAGCCTGTTTCAGATTCTGTGTCTCCCTTTCTCTCTGCCCCTCCCCCGTTCATGCTCTGTCTCTCTCTGTCTCAAAAATAAACAAACGTTAAAAAAAAAAAAAAAAAAGAATCATATATTGAATAATTACTTAATCTGCATAGAATAATTATGAGGAGGTGGTATTGTTCCCTGCTGTATACATACAAATACTTACACTGGTAAGGCTCACATTGGTTCAATAACGTAGTAAAGGTCATGCAGCTAGAGTATGGATCAACCAGTTATTGAACCTACCATGTCTCAGTTGAAAGTTTGAGCCTTTAGCCGCATGGTGCTCACTTGAAGAACTGAACATGTGAAAGCAGAGTCAATTTTATAATTAGTTCCCTGAATGAACGCTTATATAACTCCTAATATATGCAAAGTCCAATGCTAGGCAGTGAGGTAGCTTACCGGGTGAATCTAGTCTTTTGAATTGCTGACATTCGGAAGTCAGAGAAATATATTTACACAAAGTGTCTGCCGTATGGTAAAATATCTTAGTAATAATTAGGTTTATGGCGCTCAGATGAGGGAGTTATAAGAGCAGAAAGACTGAAGTAACTGAGGCTAGCAGGAATCAAACATGGCTTGAGAGGAGAGTTCTATACTATCGCAGACTCAGTCTCTCCATTTTATCGCTATAGCTCTAGTGTCTGCACACTGTATATGTGGGTTCTTGGTACATAGTTGGTATTCAGTAGACATTACTTTAATGAATAAAGGTATAAATGAAGGAATAAGCATGTGACTGACTTAATGACTGAGTACATGAAATATAATTTTCAAGTAGAAACCTGAAAGAAGCTTAGATCCAGTGGACAAGAGAGACAAGCTTATAAAATCAAGGAATTGAAAAAAAAAAATCAAGGAATTGAGCAACAGCATGACTAGTTTAGAAATAGGAAATAATTGTGAGATCTAAATGCTCTGCTAGGGAAATTGAATTGCTAAACTCTAGAAAATGAATTGGAAGCCCAATGGCTTGATTTCAGGATGGCCCAGTAGTAAGAATTAAAGTACAATAACATTTATGAAAATATTTTATATGCCACGAAGTGAGGATCCTACTTATTAACATTATGATTACTGTAATTAGTACAAAGGCCAGGGTAGGTGATAAAAGTTGGGGGATTATGAACATGAGCACTGTTACCCCAGATTTCTGCATTGGCATTCTGCTACAAAATGGTGATCATAATCTTCAAATCTGAAAGAAATGAGCTAAGATTTATTATCATTGGTGCTTAACAGTGTGCAGCACATAGTGAGTACTAAACAAATTATCTTTACCAAGGTTGTTGGTATCTGAAATCACCTCCATCGTCCTGTGCAAGAATTCCTCAACCTTGCAACCTTTCATTTTTCCCTACTTTGCCCCACTTCCAATTTCTACCCTGCCATCTACCCACACACATGGACAAAGATGTAGGAGCTCTTTTAAGCATCTTTTTCTTGTTGGATAAATGCAAAAATAGGAGCTTAATTTAAAAGCCTGTAAATATATATTTTAGAATTGTATGTATAAGTATATATACGCACATATATATGACAAAGAATAAGCTAACACAGAAAATTCAGTGCTACAAATTATTGGCTGAGCCTCTCGTCAGATTCCATATATCTCTGATAATTTCTCCATCTGAAATGAAAGAATTTATTTATTTCTGTCCACTCTCTGGCACAGCCTACTGAATTCCATCATCCACCCAGTCACAAATTGATTAGGTTATACCAAACCACTGCAATTCATTTACGTGAGCCTTTATTTATTTATTTTTTACCTCTCAGCCCCTGGTGACCCATAAAGATACATCAGCCCATTCACATCCTCGCTGGCACTCGCTCTCTCCCTAGCTCTCTTTGGGTTGCAAGAATGATTGTATCTGTTCATAAGCCTATAAAACGGATATTTGATTTGATTTAGATGGAGACTCACTGAGCTAATTTCATTATGATTAACTATCTACTGTGCGTTTTATACTTTTTTGTGGTTCTGAACCACTAATGTAATCTGTTTTGTCAGGGAACAGTCTCTGGCCACATCAGCAGGTCATTTTTGGTGAGGAAGAAGGTAAACTAAAGTTCAGTGTAGGCAGAGATGGGTGCATTGATACAATTATATGCCTGCTCTGCAAACAACAGTATTAGGCACTGAGGAATGAAAGATGAAAAAGATATGGCCTTTTTCATAAAAAAAATTTCTCCACTCTAAAGGAAAGATATAACAGGGGCGCCTGGGTGGCTCAGTCAGTTAAGTGTGAACATTGACACAGGTCATGATCTTGAGGTTCATGAGTTCAAGCTTTTGGATCCTGTGTCTTCCTCTCTCTCTGCCCCTCTCCTGCTCATGCTTTGTCTTGCTCTCTCTTTCAAAAATAAAACATTAAAAAAACTTTAAAAACTAAAGGAAAGATAGATGATTGCAATGAAAGGTAATATGTACAATAATAACAGTATGAATAAGTTTTCACAGAGAAGAAATTTATTCATTTATTCATTCATTTATTCACTAAATATTTCATGGGTGCTAACTATGTGTCACATAAAATGAGTTTTTCTCAGCTATGGGGTCAGGAAACATTTTGAGTCATACTTGAGCAATGTTTTGAAGGGTGAAGATAGCTTTACTAGTTACACCTTGTGGTAGATAATTGGTAACAGTGGCTGCAATTGTTCCTTCCCTATATCCAATACTCTTTGAAATTAGACTCTGTATTTCTTCTCATGAAGAAGTAATGCCTACCTTTTCCCTACCTCTTCCTTCCCTCCATGGATCTAGGGTGGCCACTTTGGAATTCACTTTGGTCAAGAGAATATAGAAGAAGCAAAGTTGTGCCAGGTCTTAGTTTCAACCTCAAAATACCTTGAAAGCTTCCCTTTTCTCTTTGGAATTCCTAGACCACCATACAGGTAAGTGTAGACTAGCCTGCTCGATGATAAGCCATGTGGCTTAGCCATTTCAGTCCCTTGAGATAATAGCCATCCAAGCCCAGAAGCAGGGAACCTAGCTGCACAGTCGCATTAGTGATTCTAGCCAAGACCAGAAGACCCATCCAGGTTGGCTCATTCCAAATTTCTAACACATAGAATTATGAAGCAAATAAATTAGTTTTGGTTCAAACCACTGAATTTTGAAGGGTTTTGTTATGCCATAAAAACTAAATATTTAGACACCACATTCCAGAGGGTAGGGATAGCCTATGCAAAAGGCAGGAATCCATTGAGAGAACTTCAAGTATCTATGCATGGTTCAATGTCCTCATTAGTATCGTTCTAGCTAAAAATGATGAAAATGAAATTCAAGCTAGTTTGAGCCCATAAAGGAATTTATTGGCTCTCATAGCTGGTGATTGCAAGGGGTGGATCTAACTTCAGAAATAATTGGAGCTAGGTGTCCAGATGATGTCATCAAGGCCCTATTCATCTACATTCAATGCTGCTTCTGGTTTGTTAACTTAATTATTACATGGGTTTTATTCTTGTAGTGCACAGTTCATGAGGACGCCTCAGGACTCCATTGTGTCCCCAGTTAGTTAACTCCAGGATGACCCTCTCACCCTCAGTGTACCTATGAGACTTCAAAAAGAGCTCTGATTTGCTGTGGGGGGAGGGATGGGGCAAAGTTCACAAGACCATTAGAGAGAAGGAATAGTTTCCAAAATTAAAATAGGTATTCTATCACCAGAGAAAAAATATTGGAAGACAGACTGTCAGGGGTTAAACACAGTAGCCTCCCTCTGTCAGTTACTTTTACAATTTACAGGAACAGAATGCCCATCTCCAGCTGGTTTATATGATAAGTGGATTGTAACCAAAATTTGTTTTATCACGTGACTTAATGAATGAGATGTGTCGTTGACTTCAGAATAATTTGAATTAGAGTTTCTTGATGCCATCTGGGATCTGGCACCATCTCTCCACATGATGCCGGCTTTTCCCTCCTCTTTTGTCTTCAGCCTGGCTTTCCTTATGATGGCAAGACTGACCATGGCTCCTCCAGGCCTCACATCTACAAATGACAGAGTCCATAGACAGAGAAAGAATCTGTTTTGCCTCCTAGCTTTGCAAGTGAAAGTCCTAAGCTTCACTCTGCAATGACGTCTTAGGTCTTATGCCCAACTACCAAATGGTGACTATGGACCAGAACCACAGGGAACGAATAACGGAAACTGGGACTGTTGAGGAGGGGAGAAATAAAAGCTGACAAGGCAGGTAAAAATGATTATTTTCACCACAGTCATAACTGATGGGGAATAAAACCCCGGGGAAAGGTGGTGGGAGATGAAACTCAGGACAGGCAAGGTCAGCACATAAAGGATTTTGAAGTCCATGCTTAAAAGTCCCTGGGTCAGTCTAGACATTCCTAGAATTCCTCTGAAATGCCAACACTGAGTGAGCATGGATTATAGCTCATCCTCTGTCAGGATTCATTCATTTCTTCATCCATCCATCTATCTAGTCAGCATATCTGCTGTGGGGATCTATTACAGCCAATAGAATCTGACAACTACTGATGACACACAGATGTATTAGGCACTGCCATCTCCCCAGGAGCTCACAGTCCTGTAGGGAGGCAAGTACTTAAGAAAATGTTTGCCAGGTATTAGCAAAAGTGTGCAGAGAGAACTTGCTTTATTTAGTAGGTGTTTATCTTCCTGGAAGGATGAGAGTCAACAGGACTGTAACATAAATCCTACGGGTGAATAAGCCAAAACGAGTCAGAAACAACATCTGTGATTTATTGGCGAAGTCAAGATTCACGTCTTGGTTTGATTTGCATCATTTTACTGAATTTTCAAAACACCTTATAAGGTTGGCATTTGGTGTACCTGGTGAGAAAACTGAAGGTCAGAGAAGTGAAATAACACGTCCCCCCAAACTGAGGCAAAAATTAAAAAATAACTTGATTTTTACTGAATCTGAAGTGCGTAATTCAATCACTACTTTACACAACTTATTATATTGGGATCTCAGATGTTCTGAGATATTCCAGTTTCACAGAGTCACCTTGTTGTAAAAAACCAAAGCAAGAGTAATCAAATATATATGCCATAGCTTTAACTATTCTAATGGCTTCTCCTCTATTTTTGTGTGTGTGGATTTCCTGGGCTCTTCCTTTATCATGACCCCCTTTGGCTGTGAACTTCTGCTTCTACTGAAACAGCTTAGGGAATATTTTTTCATCCTGTGCTATGATCTCTCCCTGTTCTGCAATGGATCAACTTAGATGTGAAAGCCAATTTTTTCCCCTTCTTTGATTTCTAAAAAAGAATGAAACAAAAATCTCAAGACAGGCTTGTATATGGGTAGATGCCTTTATTGAAGAATCAGATAATAAAAGAAATTTCTATTTCTACGCGCATGCACACACACACATACACACACACACACACACACACACACACACACACACACACAAACTTAAAAATTGAATTATTCTGTTTCTGAAAGTCCACTAGTTGTTTCTACTTGTCAGTGTTCATCCTTAGAGCACATTTCTTGGTTTCCCTTTTTCTCATTTCCTCTCTATACACCTCTCTTCTTTATTTTCCATTTTTGCTTTTACCCCATAAGTTCTGTCCATGTTAGTATAGCTACTTCTTTGTTTCCTAGGCTCCTATAAACCTATATCTTCAGGATAGCATCAACCACTCAGGAAGATTTTCAGGGTATTTTCCTAAACAAAGGTAGTCTCCTCTCTAAAAGGATTTCTAATGCTACTTTTAAAAATATTGTTTTACTTCCCTGATCATGTCCCCAAGGTCCAGATTAAGTAACATGCTTCTGACATATGAAGGCAGGATGGGAACTGGTACTCGGGCATACTGAGATAGATTTTAAGGCTAGAATTCATAAATCAGTGGAAAGGGGCATTTCCTGTGAGCCTTGTAATGACTTATCCTAGACATAGGTCAATAGATCAGAATTGTGTGTTTGATATTATCTGGTGGTGATTTACTCCAGGGATTGGGGGGCAAGTTCCTGTCTAATTGAGTCTGTACATATTAGGTAATCTGGTACATTTTTGGATGCTCAGTAATTTTTATCAGATCAAACTGAATTTAACCAAGTGAAATAAAGCTATAAAATCAAATGAGAGATGATTTTTTTTTATCTCTTAAATTTTTTTTTTTTACCCTTTATTTATTTTTGAGAGACAGAGGATGAATAGGGCAGGGGCAGAGAGAGGGGAAGACACAGAATCCCAAGCAGGCTCCAGGCCCTGACCTGTCAGCACAGAGCCTGAGCGGGGCTTAAACTCATGAACCATGAGATTATGACTGGAACTAAAGTCAGAAACTTAACCAATTGAGCAATCCCAACACCCCTGTTTTTTTTGTCTCTTACATTTTTGGTTAATTTATTATGCTCTCCCTCCAAATTTATCAGAGAATTTTCAATTCTAACTTATCTATGCTATCTAAAGGAAACAAACAAACAAACAAAAGGTTTCATGCCTGCTACCAAAAATAATAGAGGTGGGCATGTGAGAATTAGGATGATGATACCATCAGTCAAGCTATTCCTCTTCACCTAGTCTTTCAAGTTCTGAAGTGACGGCATCTGTGCAGTTTTAATGTGGGGGATTTGTTCTTTTCAAGGAATTTGTGAATCACAGTTAAATACTACTTCACATAGATTAGAGTGGCTGTTATCCCAGAAGGTAACAAGTGTTGGTGAGGATGTGGAGAAATCAGAAGCCTTGTGCATTGTTGGTGGGAATTAAAAATCATGCAACCACTGTCAGAGTATGGTGGTTCCTCAAAAAGTTACACATAGAATGCCTTATGATACAGCAATACCACTTTTATGAAATAAATGAAAACAAGGACTTGAACAGATGTCTGTACACCTGTGTTCACAGCAGCATTATTTACAATGGCCAAAATGTAGAAACAACTCAGATGTTCGTTGATGTATGAATAAAGAAACAAAATGAAGTATATACACACAGAGAAAAATCATTTGGCCTTAGACATTGTTAATTAAATTCTGATACATTCTACAAGTGGAGAGACCTTGGAAGCATTGTGCTAATTGAATTCAGACACAATGATGCCATTTCTATGAGGTACCTAGAATAGTCAAATTCATGGAGAAAGAGTGTAGAAGAGTGGTTACCAGGGGCAGCGGGGAGGAGAGAAAGGAGAGTTATTGTTGAATGGGGACAGAAGTTCAGTTTGGGAAGATGAAAGGTTCTTAAGATGAACAATTGTGGTGGTTATACAACAATGTCAATGAACTTTGTGCCACTGAGTGTACATTCAAAAGTGGTTAAAATGGTAAATTTTACATTGTAATTAATAATAAGGCAAGACATCAGCGTCAGCAGCATCATCATCATCGTATTACTGAGTTCTTTATTCAGTTACTTCCACAAGTAGAGCATGGCATTGAATGCCTGATGACGGGGATATACCTCACATGTACCACAATCCTAAAAGGTGGGTGTATCAGTCATGATTCAGTCAGACCAATTCAAAACCATGCCAGTTACTTAAACAGAGAGAATTTAATATGAAAAATTGTTTGCCATATTATGGAGAACTGAGGAGAGGAAAGGGAGATGGGAAATTAAATACGATTGAGGTATCTCTCCTGGGGCAGGGGCAAAAGGGAGGAGGTCAGAATTACTAAAACTGGAAAGCTTGGTATAGGAGCTCCAAAGAGCAGGGATTGAGACCACTGAGGAGGAACCACTGACAGGCAGGGGTTAGTACCTGTGGACATGTAGTGAGGCTGTTTCTCAGGTATTGGAAAACTATAAACTGGTACCAACTTCTGCTACAGGAACACGTTGCTGCAGCCAGAGTGAATAAGGGGAACTGAGCTAGACCGACAGGAGTAAGAACAATGTAGGACGGATTGGGTCTTCTCTTCCACTTCTTGTCGTGATGCCTCCCCAGCACCTCCACCTCCAGATGGCAAAGAAAATTCATGTTTTCCACAGTAAAGAATGGTAGGTTGGAGCTGAGAGACCATAGCTTAATCACTCATATAGTTTGTGTATTTAGCCTTATTTTCTCCAAAGGCGAAAACTATGGTTTGGAAGAGACTGGATAGCTTGGACAGGTCATACAGTCAGCTAATGGAAGAGCCAGTGTGTGAACTCGGGTTTTCTTCAGTGGAAAGTGTGTCTTTCCCAATGTACCATCTTGGGTTAATTTGCTCATTTCTTTAGTTATTAAAAAATATTCCATTACTGAAAGTCCCCCCAGTGTCAGGCACTGTACTTGGTGCTAGTCAGGCAAAGATAAATAAAATATGGATCAGTCCCAGCTTACAGTCAAATCAGGGAGTGGCAGATGATCATAGCAGACGGCAAGTGTTAAAACAGAGATGTATGGCATACATTGGTAGGCACGGGAGCATATTATCTAGGAGGGTGAAAGTAGATGCCCAGGAGAGCATCCCGAGTTGGTGACACTGGTGCTGTAGTCCTGGGTGTGTATTGTAGCAATCAAGGGGAAAAAAATGGCCATTTCTTTCGCAAGGGCAATAGCATGATGAAAGCTTTATAAGTGATGCCAGTTCCTGTACTCTTCCAAGATGAAGCCTATTAACTGAGCATAGTGCAGGCTCCAATCTATGAAGCTTCCCTGCAAGGCTAGGAACCCTTAGCTCCAATTGCCATGAGCCACAAGCCAGAGAGAGGTTGACCTTTCTACATAAATGGACAAGGATTAGAGGTCAGGGATTTTGTTTAAGTGGGCCACCTTTGAAGTCCTTAAATTTCAACAGATAAAAAGAGGTGCTTATAGGCCTATCTTCTGGGCCCTGCCTTTGATTCTCAGACAAGAATATAAGAAATAAGATCATTGTGTCAGAACACAAATTCTCATTTCCAGGAACTTCCAAAGGGACTGATTTCTCCCTATATTTTAAGGCAAAGCAAGAAAACGTGTTCCTATCCTCTGCTTATTTATAGCATTGATTGACAGCAACCCACAGAATCCTCTCTATTCTTTTCTCTTTCTCACTTAAATGTTAAGAGGAAGTGCTATTTACTTAGGATTGACTATGTAAAACTCTAAGCCAAGAGCTTTACACACATTAGCTCAATTAATTCTCACAACAACATGATAAGGGAGAAAATAAGGCTCAGAGAAGACAAGTAACCTGACCAAAGTCCCACAGCTAAGAAAACCCAGATCTAATACCAACACACAGGCCCAACTAGTAAGATAGATTGCCTGTCACAGATAGGAGTTCCTTGTCCTGTCCAAAAATGATTATAGGTGGCCAAAGATAAATTGGAATAGTTTGCCACCAAAATAATGCTATTAGAGAAATAAAAATATTTAGACTCAAATATGTTTTTCATCAGCTTTTGCTTGTGCTTGAAATCTCAACTATTTTAAACAATTCAATCAACACATATTTTGTGTCTCTTGTGTGTGTGGTGTTGCCCTTGGTGTTAGAGATACCAAAAATATCAGTTAAAAACAGCCCCTCTTATCCTGAAACTCAGTCTAACTTACCAGTTATTTTGATCCTCAGAGCAAACCAGAGGGATGGATACATAACTCGAACCCCACACCTGCCCAAGGAAAGTGATCCTTTTCTTAGAATAAAAGGAGAGAGCTTTGTTGGGAGCATGAAAAGATCTTTAAAAATTCCTTTCTTCCTCCTCCTGGGCTTATTTCTTGTCTATCTTTCCATCCTGATATAAGAGGAGAGAAGGTCCAGGTGTGGCTTCTATTAGGGAGATGCTTCAGCTCTGGAGAGGTGAGATTAAGTCAGTACCAGTGGGCACGATATATAAGGTCTGATGTGCATGGTTTGTCAGGGGAAAGAGGGTTCCTGATATCTTTGTGGCATACTAACTATCTTACCAGCCAGGATGAATTATTTGAAGCAGAGGCTACTTAACAAAGATTAAAGAATAAGGATTTGCTAGTGTTCTCTATGTACTGTCTCTAGGATCCCCACCCACCCTAGATGAAAGGTGTGCTGATGGGCCTCCATTATAGACAATGTAAGGAAACTGTCATGTTCTTTTCAATCTCCATTTTCCATGTGAGTTTGAGACCCAGAGAAATTAAGAGACTATTCATAGCTCACAGTCAGTACAGGATGAAATCCCACGTTTTCCACCTCCAAAAGCAGTGTTCCTCCCTTTTCAATACTCCAACGCAAAGGACCATCCCTTAGATCCCCCTTGACACAGAAGGTGCATTCATATAAACATTAAAAAGTGGTATCTGCAGAGTCCACACCAATCCATCTTTTAAATCTTGCTTTACATGGCGTTATTATGGGAGCACACTTTGTGAAGCGCTCTCTGTAGATGCTATTACCCCGCACGGCAGCTTTGGAAAGTGGGCTGAAGACGCTGTGAGTTTGTGCAACAGCACATGTTAACATGAGTTATAATATGTCAGGGGCCCCGTGTTAACGATCAGAGAACCTATTCAGCTCCTTTAAGGTTAATCAACTCAGCATTTGTGCCAGGTGTAATGTCTAATTAAAATGATGAACGGGTGGAGAATGCCTCCAGGCAGAGGGAGGAGATGGGCACAAAGAGGGAGCACCCGTGCCATATTGGTTTGGAAAATCAATAAGAGAAGCTCATTTTATCCCAGTGTTATCTGTGCATTTGCCATTCAGTGGCTCATTTGAAAAAGTGCCAACTGGCTGATGAGTAGGCTCAGCAGTGCTGTGTTTTTCAGCACTTAACGATGTTCTGGTTGGAGGAAGCTCAGTGTGGCCGGGGATGTCTCTGGAGGGGACCAGAGAGAGGGAAGTGTGGTCGAGGTGATCCAGGAAGCCATCCTGGGTTCCACCTTGAATGACCAAATCTGACAGGTGGGAGGAAGCTAGTGAAAAGAGCCATCACTAGAAGAAGACTAGGGAAATCTGAGTTTGAGTCTCAGGGCTGTTACTAAATAGATTCTTGACCTTAGGGAAATATTTTCAGTCTTCATTTTCATCATCTCCAAATGTACATAATCATAACATTAGCCGCCTTTTCTGACTGTATAAGCTTGTGGTGAGGATTGGAAGAATTTTTGACTGTGAAAATTATGTAATAAAACACGGATTTTTAAAATATATTTAAATATGTACCTGTACCTCTTTTTATGACTCTATTTGTATGTATTAATTTATTTCATAAATATTTATGGAAATCTGTGTGCTGCACACTAACTCTAAGCACTAAGGAAGCAGTAAGAAATAGACCCTGTGACTGCTTCGAAGAAGCTGAATATCTAAAGACAGAGCAAGTACCTCACAGATACTTGATTGTGGTCTACTTACGTTTGGTCAAATCTCTTCATTCCTTTACTTAGGAAAGCCAACTCTAGGAAGACTGACTGGAAGGTCAGGCATGGAAAATAAGTAGGGGGCCATTCAATTTTAGTTAGGTCTTTTAATTTATTAAGATCAAATGTTGGTGACCATCATTGCTTTATCAGAATGTAATTCACAAGTAAAGCTTGGAAAAATATGGAATTGTTTATCATTCACTTTGAAGTACTGGATGGACATGATTTTTTTTTATTTCAGTTCACATCTGAAAAAATACTTTTTTAGCCCACCAATAATGTGAGAATGGCAGACACGATGTGTTTTTTTATATATAAACACATATAAATATATATATATGTATATATATATATATATATATATATATATATATATATAAATGGTTCTCTAATCTCAACTTGAAAACTTCTTCATGGGCATCATTAAATCATACCGCTGCTAGATAACCATTGAGGCTTTTAACTTATTGATTCCCTTGTCTACCATTTATTAATACTTTCATTATGATACTTTTATTAGGTACTATTTATCAATTGTCTTGCTATAGATTATGAGAGATAAAAATAGAAAGATACCTTCAAGATATCTTTGGCAAGTCAAGAAAGGTAACTTTGGCATATGGGGTTCATGGAACAAAACTATTTTATTATCACATGGAAGACTGTTATCTATCTTATAGTCTGGAATAAATGACACCTGACATAGCACAGGGGAAGTGACTCAGAAGTAGATATTTACAAATAGATGGTTCTCAAAAGAAATCACCTTCTAGTGTTCCTGGAAATTAGAGGATCCAAGACTCCAAATACTAGAGTAAGAGTCTAATCCTCTTTCCCTTAACCTAAACTTTGTCTGAGATTCCATGACATTGCAGTTATTGACAGTTATTATGAAGAAAAAAACAGAAGTGGCTCATTCTAAGAAAATGTATCATTAGTCTTAAAAGGGAATAAAGGAGAAATCTGGAGAAAATGGTTTGAACACAGGTCAGAAGTTGCATTCTTAGGAAGAATAGATAAAACTACCCAACAAGAGACACTAAGTTAATTTTAAAAATTTTTAAACAATTTGTGTGTGTGTGTGTGTGTGTGTGTGAGAGAGAGAGAGAGAGAGAGAGAGAGATAGGTTTAGATTGGGAAGGAAGAAGAACCCAGCATGACAGTGGAGGAGTGAGGAGTAAAGAATGTATAACGGACTCCGTACCTTGCACCTGACATTGGTTGTTTTTTTTTTTTTTTACATTGATTAAAGAACTGGTATAAGAAGGATTGTAGTAGGGACACCTGGGTGGCTCAAGTTGGTTAAGCATCTGACTCTTGATTTTGGCTCAGGTCGTAATCTCACAGTTCATGAATCTGAGCCCTACATCGGGTTGTGTGCTGACAAGACAGTGTGAAGCCTGCTTGGGATTCTCTCTCCCTCTCTCTCTCCGCCTTTACCCTCCCTCCCCCCTTCCAAGTAAATAAATAAACTTTAAAAAGGTTTAAAGAAAAAGAATGATTCCAGTAAAAGTGGCAGAATCTAACCCACTGGGTATCACAATTACTACAGCTCTGAACATATTGAATTGTGTCTTATCACGAGGTGGGGGCTGGAGATTACTGCTGGTGGGAATCTCAGGTAAAAGTTGACTAAGAATTTCTCTAACACTTGATTGAATACCTCACTTTGTCTTTGATGTTAAAATCCTTATCCAACAAAGTATATCATCTAGTTGGATTTTAAGAAGTGAGAGGTATAACAAGTAAATAGATAAGGAAAGGAAGGGAAAAGAGGAAGATACAACCACCACTGTTACTATAACAAATAAAAACACTGGGGCCAACCAGTAAGCTTTATCAAGGGTCCATCATGTGTCAGGCACCAAAAAAGCATTTCAACAATGTTATCCCAATTGATTCTGAAGACATCTTTATGATGTGGATATTCTCTACGGTATAGATAAGGATGTACACATCACCGCATATGCAATACCATCTCAGTGGCAATAACCACCACAACATTTGGAATTGCGAGTTGGGATTTTGGATGCTACCATGGCAGCTTTGCTCTGTTGACTTCTGAACTTTCTTTGAGAAAGAAATGAGTCATTCCGCCTTTTGGAATATCTTCACTTCTGTATTATCCTAAGTAATACAACGGATATCAAGGCCACTGTTCTCAGACCTGATTCTTGAAGCATTTGAAAGGTCTTTACTTATCTTAACTAATCCATCTTAATTTAACACGTAAAATTCTCTTATGTTTTTTTTTTAAACATATGCTACCTTTTACTTAAAAAATGCAAGTGTCACAAGCATACAAAGATGAAATGTGTCTTATTACAAAAGAGCGATAACCATAAGACCTCTTGGACTTTTTGAGCAATGGAACTGGAAAAGACTTTGAGGCCCAAACCTGTGATGTCATTGATACTCATGTTTCCAACTCTGCACAAATGGTGTAGAGGAGAGAGTATTGGTATCTTGATGACAGATAAACTTAATGACTTTTTACCATATCACCTATAAACTATATGATTTGGGGTCTTTGTAATACTACTTTGAGACTTCTGTATCTTAATTATTAAATAGAATACATCATAGCTGACCTGGTGTGTCATAGATTTTCTGAAAGAATCAAATGAAACAAAACATATAGAGAAGAGCTCTATTGGCTGGGAAACTTGAGTTTCTGGAGCCTGGGTTTGTTCAGTGCCATGGAAGAGTCCAAGAAAAAAATTAAAAATGATAAGGCATAGTCACCACCTTCAATGTATTATCATCCAAGATTAACAATAATATCAGTAAGTTAGAGATTGTAATACCTTGTGAATTTTGAGATGGCAGAGAAAGCATTGATTAACTCTAATTATCTATCTATCATCTGTCTATCTATCTATCTATCTATCTATCTACTTACCTACCTATCTATATCAGAGGTGGCTTCAGATAAAATATATCATTTTGATGTGCCCAAGATTGAAGACTAAGGAAGAGCCCAGGATAGAATTGTGAGTCATCCTTGGCTAGAGGAAGAATAATAGCAAGACTTCAAGAGTGTGGACTCTCACAGAATTAGCAAAGACTCTACTTTACTTGTGAAGATTTGATTATGATACTTGGCATAATTATGGTATAACTGGAAATATGAATGGTATTTTATAAATTTGAGATTAGATTGAAATTAATGAATGACCACATTTTCATTCTGGGGTCATCCTGGCCCTGGGACCTACTAATAAGGGCATGGCATTTAGAAGTTATCAAGGTGGGGTTCTCTGTTGCTACACTGTTTTCAAACGCGGAGACAATAGTACCTTTTCTCATTATGCTGTATCTGAGGCAGTCAGTGGCAGTGAATAGAGAAGCTCTATTCTTCCTTCTAATCGTATATTCCTTTTTGTTAATGCTTCAAAGCAAATGACATGAAAAATCCTCCTTAATGGTGATGAGCAGATTTTTCCATTTGTAAATGATGGCCACATGCATCGATAGAAAGACCATTCTTTATTTATGCTCAGCCGAGTTCTGCAAATAGAGAAATTGGCTAATTATCTACAAATTTTCATTCTTTATCTCCATAGAATTGTAATGAACAGGAATTGCCATGTACTCATTTATATTTGTGAAGAGGGAACAACCAACCTTTCTCTTTGGTGATTTCTCTCATACTGTAATACTCAGACCTGTAGCTTTTTGGAGAACTAAAATTCTGGCTGATCATCTTCCATCATTCACTGGTCTTCTCTGTTGCCCTCCTGACCACAATCCTCTGAATCAGGCTTCTTGTCCTTAATTGTGAGGATGAAGTAGAAAGGTTTTGAAAATTTCCCTTGTTGTGTTTTCTATGTAGACCTGTCTCTCTGTGAAGACGTGGCTTGGTTTAATTGGTTTGCATTCCACACAAAGTAATCAAATCAAATCAACAAATACCCTTTGAGGACAACTATTACAAGGCAATAAGCTTGACAAACTGCCCCTTTACTAATTTCTGGCCTGAATTCTGTAGACCCTAGAAGCATTTGGCACAAGGATACAGCTTCTCGGCTGCTAAATGATCATCACCATTAGCAGTAACAAGAGTTTATTATTGCACCACATTGTCTCCTAGAATCTGTCTACTTCTCCATTCCAACCACTACTATCTTGAGTCAGGTCCTAGATTATCTGGCCCAGTCAATATAATTACTTCTACCTGCTCTTCCTGCTCCCCTTTAATCCATTTCTCTCTCTGCTGGCTGCAGTAGTTATTTTAAAGCCCAGATCTCCTTTTGTCCCCTTCTTCATCAAAATGTTGTTCAGTGGTTTATAGTTTATTAATTATAAATTAAGGTAATATGTAGTTCTCATTTAGAGAGTAAAGAATAATTTGGGGGAGCACCAATAATAGTTTCAATTATTTTCATTATAATGGCACTCAGGCATAAGTCTAGACATAGACTTCTTAAAATAATAATGTTTTTGCATTTTTACCACCAAATAAAATTTATAAATGAAACAAAAACAAATAGTGAAATCAAAAAGAAAACACATGTCAATATGATCATTGGTTTTTGAAATTCTGTTATCAACATGAGATTTAGCAGTAGAAGGACATGTTTGTCTGATAACTTCTACTTTAGCATACAGATTTTGATAGAATAGATCGTTGTTTGAGTCTTTGTCATTATTGTTTTTTTTTCCTTTTTAATCCTAGTATTATTTTCAATATCTATTCATATCAATTGACCAAATCAGTATAATAAAATTCCCACAAAATTTGTATACAATTAATCATGCTTAAGGAAAAAAAATCTTATTTCACACTTCCTATATCTTGGTGAAATGCTGATACATGTAAAGAAAAGTTCTGATTATATAGCCTTTGAAAATGTAGCCATCATTCCAAGTACACCTTTCTAGTTGAGTATGACTATACTACCTTGCACAATGGGATAACTCAATTTTACCGTGCCTTGTTTCTCTTTTTTAAAATATCCAAAATTCTTGTTTTTCTACAGCATGTCATTTTATCATTCACGCCTAACTTTCTAAAAATGGGATGATAAAAAACAGGCATTGAAATAATGTGGTGGTCCTTGGTTATAAGATAATTACATAAGTGATTCAGACTATAGTTGTCATTGAATTGCACATAAATATTTTTTAAAAGAATTCTCTGAGCACCTGGGTAGCTCAGTTGGTTGAGCGTCTGACTTTGGCCCAGGTCATGATCTCACGGTCTGTGAGTTTGAGCCCTGCATCAGGCTCTGTGCTGACAGCTCAGAGCCTGGAGCCTGCTTTGGATTCTGTGTCTCCCTCTCTCTCTGGACCTCCCCCGCTCATGCTCTGTCTCTCTCTCTCTCTGTCAAAAATAAATAAACATTAAAAAAATTTTTTTTAAAGAATTCTCATACATAACTTCCATAACCTCATGAAAATATCATTTTCTGGTAAAGTCCCAAATCTTTAACTAACCCACATTTTTTTTGTACCCTACCCACTGATTCCTAGACATTCCTTGGTATCCCTGCTCACTCTGGTTTCCCTGTCTTTTTTTTTTTTTTCTGGTTTCCCTGTCTTGAATGCCCTTCTTCACATCCCACATTCCTCTGAAGCCTCTCAAAAACTTGGGTGGATATTGCAATCTCTGTGCAAACCCTCTTCTCAACATATTTCTCAGATTTTTTTATATTCACTGAAAAGTTTTTTTTTCAAAAATATGTTGTTTCTTGCATATAGTCTTCTCTCTTTGCTCTCTTCTCCATCTATACCAACTCCCCACCTTTATTTCAGAATTTCAGTTCTTTAAAGTTAAGGTGCAGCAGTCCAGCACAGTGCCCAGCAATAAGTCAGTAGTCAGTCATTAATTAGAAAGAAATGGAATGGAATGGTATCAAATAGGATGCCATGAGATGGGCTTTGATAAGATGAGATGAAAGAGATATTAAGCCAATCCAGTGCCAGGAGCTTCGAAAGTCATCCAATGTTACGACACCACTCTTGAGTTTGGGAGATGGGGCATCTTTGAAAAAGAAAAAAAAAAGTAAAAAAACAAAAAAACACATAGTAACTCAAGGAAGTATATAAAAATGGGTAAATGAGTAGTATAGATAGTAAGAATAATAGGAATTCTGAGAAATGAGGAATGACATAGAGGTGCAATAATGAGATTTTTGCAAGAATAGGTCATGAAAAAAATGATCAAATGTTGTCAAGAAAAGCGATGGAATAGAACTTCAGACAGTAGATATGGTGTGGTAAGAAGTGGGGATGAGGTGCCAACAGTTTTGAGGGACATTAACTACCTTGGAGGCAATATGATAAGGATAGGGAGAAAATATCTTGGAGAGTTATTTCCCCCCAAACTGAGAGAACTGAAGATAGAAACGAAAATGAAGATTCAGAATGGTTTAGATATCATTGGAATTTATTCAGGATATCTCATTAAATGCGGAATTATCTTTTTTAATCTAGTGGCTTTCAAAGTATTTAGACTGAAAGCCCAAGCTCATTGATGACCCATGCTCTTCTCTTAGATCAGTTCCTATTAGAATTCAATCTTTTTCCTCATAACACTTGTTAGAAATATAATTAAATAATGAATAGTACATTTATCTGACTCCCCACTACAAAGAAACTCTGAGAGGAAAGGGCCCACAATTTTTTCTTAGTCAAAACTGTACTGGGGCACCTGGATGGCTCAGTCGATTAAGCATCTGACATCAGCTCACGTCATGATCTCAGGGTTCATAGGTTCAAGGCCCACATTGGGCTCTGTGCTGACAGTTCAGAGCCTGCTTTCCATTCTTTCTCTCTCTCTCAAAAATAAATAAACTTTAAAAAAAAAAAAACAATTCTATCCTCAGAGTCCCATTAAGTGCCTGCCATATAGTTGACACTCAAATACTGTGTGAAACTTAAAGCAGCATTACTCTGGTTGAGAATGGAGTGTGGGATTTCTAGTCATCCACCCCTCTTTCCCCAGTGCCCCCTGGGGTGGTTTAGCACAATGTCTAATGTTCAACAGAGTGTGTGTGTGTGTGTGTGTATTTTTTTAAAGCCCATTATCTCAGTTTCATCATGCCTCATTGACAATGTGGAGATGATAATGAGCAACCAGCAAGGTTGGTGGGTGTTTTAAGGATGAACTAACATAATGCATGTGAACACAACTTTTAAACTCTAGAAATGATTACTGTCCTTGTCATACATAGAGAAGTGTAGAATATGGCCATTACATAAACTCTCCCAAAAAGCTGGGCTAGAATCCTGAGCTTAACTTGTCTAAGCCCAATGTAATTGCTGTAATACACAATAAAAGCATTAATGGCCTTTATTGTGGACTCTGGCTGAATAAAACCAGCCAAGTCCAGAAAGATCCAAAAACAAATCACCTCCAGTTCCCAAATACTGGTTAAATTTGTTTCTGAAGCCCTTGTCTCCACTTCGCATGGACCTCTCCAGCCCCACCAGCTCCCGGGCAATGGATTCCACCCCTCACATCCTTATTTACAGGCTGTTGAGAAAAATCACACATGCGCCTGATGCTATCAAGTTGGGACACAGTTAGAAATAATTTTGAAACTGCTTATTCTGGAATCTCCAAATCGTGGTTGTGTGCAGGGGTTGGGATGGTGCTGAGATTGGAGGAGAGAAAGGAGACAAAAGTGTAGAAAGACAGGCTTTATTTTTAAAGACTTAACGGCTACTTTTAAAGTAGCCTCCCTTTGTGCTACTTTTGTTTAAATAAATGCTGCCATTGAATGAGAAGTTGTATAGCCAGGCTATAAAATTCCCAGGTCCTGCATTAGACTTTAGTCCAAAATCTAGTATTGACACTTTCTGTGCATGTTCTTATACAAGTGACTTAACCTTCTAAATAGTGGTTTCCTTAGAGGCAAAATACTCACCTCCCAGGGCTGTCATGAGGATTAAATCACTCAATTCCTTACCTGCAATCATTAGAGGCTTGCATAGATTTTGAGAGCATTGCATTGCCATATGGCCAACCTCCAGAAGTTCCTAACTTTGCTTTTTTATTATAATTCCATCCCTGAAGTTCCTGGCCATCAATGTGTGTGTGTGTGTGTGTGTGTGTGTGTGTGTGTGTGTGTGTGTGTGTGTTAACATACCACTTTATTAGGAACTAGGCGAGTAGCCTACCATCTCCTTCCTTTGCCACCCTCAAAACAGGGTAGTAAAATGATTAAGAGCTCAGATTCTGGATCTGGATTTGTATGGGATTTCAATCCTAGCCCCCCTACTCACTGTATATATCATGTAGAGCAAGTTAAATAATCTCTCTGACTTCCTCTATTTATTCATGTGTAAAATGAGAACAATATTGATACCTCCACTTGTAGGGTTTTTGTAAGGATTCAAAGAGTTACTATATGTAAGTGCCAGAGAAATCCCTAGGACATAGAACATGCCACATAGTTATTACTGCCCATAATTTTATAATTTTATTGTTTAGTAACTTGTTGATTATAACACACAACTACTATCAGTTTTCCTGAGTATGTCTTAAGTTCATTGATTACATACATCATGTCATTTAATCAGCAATCAAATATGGGAGATATTTTTCCTATTATGCAGTTGAGGGAACTAAGGCTGATAGAGATAATTAACTTGCCATGATCCCACATAATTTATAAGTGGCAGAAATGGGGATTAACTCCAAACTGCACTCCAATACCTCACTAAAGAGCATGGAAGTTTGTCTATATTTACAGATCAGTTGAGAAGCCTTTCTTTTTCTTTCTTTTTTTTTAATACTGTATTCCTGAGTCTCCTTCACCCATGGTGGGGAAAAATATCTGTTCCTTGATGGTCCTACATACTTCCATACTTTGTTGCCTTTAACACAGTCCATGGCTCATAGTAGACTCTAACGTGACTCTAACGTGACAGACCTATAAAGGAAATATCACTAAGCAGAGCTACACTTTGTGGGATACCTATGACTTCCTAGCCACAGTACGTAGAAGTTTACGGTCTTTCTCTCATCTGTTCCACAGGATGACTCTGTAAAATGGTGCAATTATTGGATTTTAAAAGGTAAAAATTCAAAGATTAAGTATTTTTCTCAGGCACTCCAGGTGATACATAGCAGAATTTGGATTTAAACAGGCCTGGTGACCTAATACTTGACTATATCTTACCCTGAAGCAATGGACAAACAATATGAAGCCTGATATTGAAACTTCAGTTCATTTTATCAGAGATTCAGGAGAAACTATAACATTCAACATACCAGCAGGTGGGTGATCAAATTGGGTAGCTCTCTCTGTATCTGTCTCTCTCTGTTTCCCCTCTCGCTCTCTCCCTTCACCCCTCTCTCTTTCCCTCTTCTTCTCTCCTCTCACCCTCCCCCTGTCCCCCCTCCCTCTCTCTCCCTTCCCCCCCCCCTTCTTTGACTGACTCCAGCTTGCCATGGACAAAATAGAAATAATTAAGTGTCAATAGCTAAAGTTTATTCCTGGCAAACAGCTGATGAGTATTTTCAGAGGCTCCTGTTTTTTGACCTTTACTGCCCTAGACAATGACGGAATCTTGTTGAAAGCTCTTTAAGCTGAAATTAATTTATGCTCGACAGTGATTAAAAGAGAAAGTGAGAAGGGGATGGAAATTAACAAATCCATCTTTATTGCTGAGATCCCATTATGATTATAAGGAGAGGGAAAAATCGACGTGGTGGGTGCCAGCTGCAATCTGGTAAGGAGTTTAAACAGCCTTTCCTGCTTAGGAAATGTCCTTGGGTGGACAGATTTATCTGTCACTGAGGCTCTCAGGGAGAGGTTTATTTATCAGGGATTGGAAGGCTGAGATCCTTGGACTTGCTTTTGGAATAAGGTTCCAGAGTGATAGCTGCTGAAAGGACAGGCCACGGAGCTTGACTGATGAGGCCTCTTGAAAAGTAGATTCTGCAGGTGCTTCCAAGAACAGAGATGGCTAAATTGCCATGCTCTGGGTTCCTGTTGGGCCAGTTTCTTTGGCATATGCCTTTAAGAGCTTATATACCTACACTTGCAATTTATCATGTATTCCCTTGTTTGGCCCTGAGGCCGTGGATCTTGCTTTAGACCTTTTTGGCTCCACATAGCTCTTTGGACAGTATCCCATAATGAGACTAATCAAACACCGAAGAAGACCTTACCACCATATTCCCATTCAGTCTTCAAAAATAATATGTGCTTAGCACCTTCTATGCACCATGCTCAGCACCAGATTTTAAGCAACACAATGCCTCTGTGCTCCTAGAGCTGACTAGAGAGAATGAGGCTCATTTGCCCTTAAAATTAAAATCAGAAGTCTCCCAAGGACAATCCTAGACTCATGCCATTTTGAGAGAATTAGTATGTGCTGAGAATTTTTTGTATGCCAGACATTTGACACATGATGTCTCATTTAATACTGGAAACAATGAAAGTCAGTATTCTTTTTATGATTTTACAGATGAGTGAATAGAGACCCAGAGAGGTAAAGTGGCTTCCCCTAGGGCACAGAGGTAGTATGGCCAATGCCAGAGAATCTCCACCTAGACCTGTTATACACCAAAGCCTGGGCTCTTCTCCATTGCTGTCACTGCATCAAAGCCATGATGGTGAAGTAAGAGCACGAATCTATGAAGAAGCCTGACTGTTGGGTTTGCTCAACATCTGACTGACCCTGGAAAAATCATTGTATCTGCCAATCTGTATTCATTTTCTCATCTGCAGAAAAAGGGATGATCCCCTGCCCTTTCTGTTGCATAGGTTGATCTGAGGCTCAGAGGAGACAATGTATCCAAAAGTGATTTGCAGTTGTAAGCTATTATCATTATATAGTCCAGCCTCTCCTAATACAAGGACCTTCTCTGTAATAGGGCATTAATCATTTATATTTAAGTAGAATGAAACTGACAATGTTATATCACCTCATGTAAAAGTGTAGCTAAGAGGACATGTGTAAGCTATGACTTTTCCAATTTGCTTTAATTATCATTGGACATATATACACTCAGGAGAAAAAAATGCTTTATTTCAAAGCAGGCAAAAACATAGTGAGTTGAATATCTGGAAATGTTAATGATGAAGATAATAAAAAATAAAATTGTCTTTTCTTTGATTTTTACTGTAATCCCATAGAAATCAGTATTAATAAAAGGAGTAGGGGTGCCTGGGTGGCTCAGTCAGCTAAGCATCCGACTTTAGCTCAGGGCATGAGCTCACGGTTCAGGAGTTCGAGCCCTGCATCAGGCTCTCTGCTGTCAGCACAGAGCCTGCTTCAGATTCTCTGTTCTCTTCTCTTTGCCTCTCCCCTCCCCCCTCTCTCCCAAAAATAAATAAGCATTTTTAAAATTTTTTTTAAAAAGGAGTAAACCGACAGCTTGTTCAGTCCTTGAGGGAGAAGTTGTGTCACTATGATCATGTACAAAGTTATAGTAGTTGCCCTGGAGGAAACTTTAGGGGACCAGAGTTGGGATGATGGAGATCACCAACTTCCCTAATGACTTTAGGGAAGTCATTTTACCTCTCTGGGTCTCAACTGGGAAGTGCTTTCTACTTCTATACATTCCCCTTCCTTCAAAATACAAGTCTTGCAATTCTCTGAAATTCTTGGAATTCTTATCAGAAAGAGAGAGAGAGAGAGAGAGAGAGAGAGAGAGAGAGAGAGAGAGAGAACACCATTGGTCACTTGAACCAGAAGTCTGTCCAGCAATTCTAGAGTTGCTTATCATGTTAGTGTAGGAAGAGACCATTTGTGTGGACTTGAATACAAGTGAGCATCAAACAAGGCTTTGAATTCTGAATCAGGTCAGCAATTCCTCTTTCCTTAGAGGGAAGTTGGCAAGTTAAGAAAAGATGGTCACAGGCTGAATTTACATGGCTTAAGGAGAAGGAATATAACATGAGCTTCTTTACAAGGTTATGATTATTTACCATATGTGGGCAAACACTTTCAATGGGTCCACATTGGCCAGAGCAATATTCCCCATGCTGTGTTTCATAGAACATGAATTTAATAAGACATCATAGTCATTACCTTTGAAAAGGGATTCTGTGGCGGGGGGTGCGGGGGGATGTGTTTGCGAAGCACTGAGTTAAACAGTTTACCAGATTTCTTTATTGTAGGACTTCACAGAGCCCTTGATATACTGGTATGCCTTATGAGTCTCTAAAAGGGGATGTAATACATAGAATATTCTGATATATTTAACCAAAAGAAGTCATTTAGAGTGGAGCATTTCTGTGACGAATGTTATGGCAAATACATTTTGGAAAATGCCAGTTTAAAATATAAAGTCCCAAGCTAGGTATACTTCCTTCACTACCAACATACAGATCTCAATGGCTGATTTCTCTTTCACAAAAGTTCTTATTTGGTGGACTCTCCCAGGGAAGTTACCAATAGTCTGTGAGCTCAGGGAATTGAGCTCTGTTTACCCAGTGGCTCTGCTATACCAAAGACCTTCACTTCTAGCCATATGGCTGGGAGAGAAAGCCTATAGCTAGAAAAGCCCACAAGCGATCTCATGGACACATCTAGAAGGGGCACAATACTTCTTTCCACATGCCACTGGCCAGAATTCAGTCATACTGTCCTACTCACACACAAAGAGGTCTGAGAAATGTGGTCTTTTTCTATCCCCAGGAGGAAAGTGGAATGTATGTACCACTGTCTCACTCATACTGGTCATTTTGAAGCTCTCTGCTCTTTGTTCCCAAAATTACCTGACATGCTCCAAGTCGACACATTTATGTTCTGTCAACTGCCTAATTCTTTCATTTCAGTATTGTTAACTTTGTACAACTTCACCTCTTCTGTAATTCATGTCCTTTCCTTCTGTCCCTGTGTCTGAGAGGAAACCCCGCCCATCTTAAATTGCTCTGTTGTAATGTCACGTTTTTGATGATTCTCTCTCTGGTTACCCTATCATGTCGGTTCCAGAAAGCAGTCATCTCTCCTTCTTCTTTGACATTGTCTATCTCTCTCTGTTACATGCCAGATACTGATACTACAGACTCTGAGGTCTACTCATATATAAGTGAGGGGGAAGTGGCATGTTACAGAAAGAAGAGTAGGGTCTGGAGAAGATCTGAGTTCGAATCCAGGTTTTTGACTTACTAGATATATTTCCTTGGACAGATAACATTGCCACTCCGCAGTGCTTCCTCATGAGAAAATTACAGAGTTTGGGGTGGTTGGGTGGCTCAGTCAATTAAGCATCCAACTCTTTGATTTTGGCTCAGGTCATGATCTCATGGTGGTGAGATCAAGCCCTGGTTCAGGCTCTGTGCTGGACATGGAGCCTGCTTAAGATTCTTTCTCCCTCTCCCTCTGCCCTTCTCTGCTTATAGGCTCTCTCTCTCTCTCTCTCTCTCTCTCTCTCTCTCTCTCAAAGGAAAAAAAAAAGAAAATTACAGAGTTAAAATCTTTCTAAATAAGGCTGTCAGGAGCTTAAAATGACATAACGCATAGCACAATGTATCTGCCACATAGGAAGTCCTTTATGAACGTTAATTGTTGTTACCCTTTTGGTCGTTCCTGCTGTTGTTCCTGAAAGCCAGACAGACATGGTTCGCAGTCCTGACCCTGCCACTTTTATTAGGGAATATTACTCTCTAGTTCTGAGTCTCAGCTCTTTGTTTGTAAAAATGGAAACCACTCTTCCTTTCTGAGGGAATAGCAAGAAAATGCCTACCACAGTGCATCACAAGTGGCCCACGGTAGAGGCACAAGTAATGAATGAATTTAACAAAAACACCACTACTCCCAATACCAGGCACAAGAACGCCGTCCCGCTTAATGATTCTATCTAGCAGGAAAGAAGACAGCCTCCTCCATGTAGCTTGCTTTTGTGTCTGAGGACCTGTAGCCAGGCAGTTCTTGGTTAATTCCCCACTAAGTCTTCGAAGCTATAATCTAAGGCCACTTTTTCTTTTCTGATGTGAACTTGGTCACCTTCTTTCTTATACTATCTTCTTAGATACTTGAAAACTGTTAGGCCAGCCCCTCATCTTTCTCTTCTCCAGGCTGACCTTTTTTTTTTTTTAATCTCTCATCCCAAGTTCCTTTTTCCACTTCTTTAATCATTTCCCATTGCGCTGCCCTTCCATTTCTGAGCAGTGCAGAGGCACAGGACTCAAAATGTCCTATAGCAGTATGTGCGAATGAATGGCAAGAGCTTACACTGCAGACTGACTGGAAAAGGACAGTTAGAAACTGTCAACACCAGAAAGTGTCACTCCACTGCATACTTCCTGTGCAACCTCCACCATCATTTCAGATCCAGCAGCAGCTGGTGTGGTAGTTCGCAGGTATCCCTTCCTCTCTGCATAAAGAGAACATTGAGCCATTTATGTCCAGGTGTTGTATTCACTCAGTTCAACATGACCTATCTACTCGATGCCAGGAACTGTTTTATAGGCAGAGAGATTTTGGATGCAGTCCTCTTTCTGTGAATACAAACTAAGCAAGTGAACACGTAATGTATAATCATATAATGAATGGCCATAGATCTAGATATTAGAGAAAACTGTCATATATGGGGGCAAACAAACAAACAAACAACATTTACTCTCAGACAGCACATGGGTCTCCCATTTACTAGCTGTGAGTCTTGCATGAATGAATCCCTTCTTCAAGCTTTAGTTTTATTAATTCATTTGTGGAATTGGATACTACCAACAACCCTTCAGGCTTTATCGAAAATTAAATAAACAGATACACAAAAAGCATCTAGCTCTGTGTCTGACACTTAGCACTCGGAAAATCCCTTTAGTTTGTTGTCTGGGTTTTCCAAGTACAAAGAAAAAATGTCAGGGAAAGAGATTTTGGTGGCAGAAAGCTTTTTCCAACTAAAGGACTAAAGTTTGAGTTTGTTAATAAACATTCATCTGTAATGTTTTTTCTTCTTTTTTGAAGAAATTATTTTTTGGGATTCTAGGGGTACCTGGGTGGCTCGGTCTGTTGAGCATCTGACACTTGATTTTGGCTCGAGCCATGATCCCAGATCGTGGGATTGAGCCCCACATTGAGCTCTGGGCTACATGTGGAGCCTCCTTGGGATTCTCTCTTTCCCTCTGCCCCTCTAGCCTGTTCACGTGCTCTCTCTCTCTCTAAAATAAAACAAAAAAATTTTTTAAAAATTAATTTTTAGGATCCTAACGTTAAAATTGTGCAGGCCCCACACTTTAATCAAAATACTTGTCTTTCATAGTCTCTTCTGTTCTACCTTTGCTACATGTAAACCTCTCTTCCCCTTGATCACAATGTTTTGTCCCATTCACCCTCACTCATTTCCTCATTTTTTCTGAGCAGTCTATTGCCACCATGTTCCTCATTTCTTTTCTTGTCCCCTGAATCAGTTCTTCTCTCTCCATAGACCTCAAAAGAAGTAGGCAAACATGTGGTTAGACATGATGACGATGTAGCACTGTGGTCAGTGTCATGGACTTTAGAGTCCAAGAGCTATGGGTTCCGATCAGATTCTCTCATTTATTAGCTGAATAGCTTTGTTAAAGTTACTTAACCTTCCTAAGGCCCAGTGTTTTATCATCAAATTCAGCATAATAATAGTTATTTCTTTAAAAGGTTTTTAATTAATATTAATAAAATTGTATGTGTATTCAACTATAATACACTCTCAATAAACAGTATTTATTATTTCCTATACTGTATATTCAATTCAGAGATAGTTCTGTTAAGTGCCATGCACTGTGTTGGGCACCATATAGGACAGACAGATAATAAAGGCAGGATCTCTGTCTTCAAAGAGTTAAGAGCTCATTGGAGAAACAAACATGCCTATATAAAAAACACAACAATAATGGGAAACAAAGCGCAAGATTTTCTGTCTAGTCAGTTGTGTTAGATGAAAAATCACAAGTAAGGTTTTGTTTTAAAAACTATTTCTAATATGTCAGTTTCGGCTGCCTGGACAGTCATACTAGGAAAAATTCTGAGACCAATAACAGAATGAGTAGAAAATAAAATGTCATAACTGATTAGCAGTGTCTGCCAATGATACAGAAGGAGAGATTGTCCATCTCAGGTACCAAGAGTGTTTTAATAGGCATGTTGAAAGAAAGAATGAAGTGTATTTTTGAGTACTTTTATGAAAACTTTATTTTACTTGTATTGCTGAGAATGGACATTGTTAACCTTATTACAACTGAAGCTGAAACTCAGAGAAGTTAAGTATTCTGTTCAGTCCACACAGCTAGAAAAGTAGCTTGGCATGACTCTAAAATAAAGATTGATTTAAACACTTTTACTCCAACGGAACACTGTTGGCAGGATGAAGAATGGATTAACTCTGCCAATTGTGGTAGAAGAAACTGAGTAGATTCTTACCAGTCCTTTTTATTTTTCTGGGCCCACAGGAAGCCTATATTTTCTAGCTGCCAGTGTGTGGGGAATAAACTTAGGA
Organism: Panthera leo; assembly: GCF_018350215.1. Lineage (NCBI taxonomy): Eukaryota > Metazoa > Chordata > Mammalia > Carnivora > Felidae > Panthera > Panthera leo. The sequence goes on from NC_056691.1 coordinate 78,159,108, forward strand.
ATTCCCTGAGCCTGCCCTGATGGGTTAACAAGGCATAAAGAATTAGAAAGTCATAGGATGAACACACCCAAGTTTGGGTAAACAAGATTAGGCAGATAAGATTAGACAAACCAGGCAAAGGCCTCCGATATAGGACAAATGGGGCAAAGGCCCCCAGTATAGGACATAGGTATAGGACAACGACAGAAAGCTGCTTTCACAGGAAGGAAGGACCAAATTAGGTAAACAGGTAAATAGGGCTTAGACCACAGTGGGGCAGGGCAAAGTTGCCCAGAGCAGAGCTAATTAGCAAAAGAAAGATGCCTTGTTGACCCTGAGGTAGCAAGCTCTTTCTTTTGTGTCCCCTTGGCCAGTTTAGGTAAACAGGGGAGGGGCTTCATGTTTGCTGTAAACAACCTTCCACCCAGCACCAGAATCTTGTTTTGTATTGATCCAAACCCCTAAGACGCGTATCTCCAAACCCCCCTTCTCCCCTTGCCCATGAGTTAAAGTTCACAGTTTCATTGTCTCTCTATGCATGCCCATCACGCTTGTAAGGCTTCTGATCCTAGTAAAAATAGAGCAAGGACCCTTACTTGGGGCTCTTGTCTCCTCCCAGACGTTAGCCTCTCATTTTTAATCCTGCATTCCACTCTCTTGCTAAACAAGACAGAACTCCAGACCCAGAGTCTATAACACCAGTGCAATTAGGTTGGGGCCATGTTACTAATTCCAGGTAATGGCATATGGGGGAAATCTATATGTCACTATCAGTTATGGCCTCTGCATTTTTCCCGTGAGATTCTTGGTTCATGCGTGATTTTCTTTTTTTTGTCCTGATGTAGAGGACTCAGTGGGGAACATCAAGGAGGTACTAAGGGACAGTGGAACTTTTGGAGGTAAGCTTGAAAGCCTGTCCTACGTCTTGGAAGGGAGCTATGCAGAGAACATTCTAGTCCATATCCGTCTGTGACATGAGAGGGAATAAGGCTTTGTTGTGCTATGCAAAAATACTGAGATTTTTGTCTTATTCGCTAGAGTAGACAACATTACTTATCCTGACTAAATATTCAGTGAAGAAATGAGACTTCCACAGGCCCAGGATGGTATGCACACGTACCTTCCAGATAGAGGATCCTTTTCTGAAGAAGCACAAGATATGCAAAGTACTCAGGGAAATTAGGTTGGAAATGCAGAAACTGGCTAAGACTAGATCTCCAGTTTTCCATTTTTGTAGTTTCCAGTTTGATAGTAGGAATATAATTGGTGTTCAGGTTAGTCACTGCTGTCTAAACAAACTACTCAAAGCATAATGGCTTAAAACACCCACCCTTTTATTGTGTCATATATTTTTGTGGGTCAGGAAATTGGTCAGGGCTCAGTCGATTGAGTTGTCTATTCTATATGGTACCAACAAAGATTACTTGGTTGCATTTGCTTGGCAGGTAGGCTGTGATGGAAGATCCAAGATGGCTTTACTCCTGTTTGAATTGTAAGTGTAGGCACAGCTGGAACCATCAATTAGAGTGTACACACACACACACACACACACACACACACACACACACATTCATGATGTCTCTGAGGTCAGGATTCCAAGAGGCAAGCTGGAAGCTACAAGTCCTCTTAAAGGCTAGTCTAGAACTAGTGGAGTGTCACTTTCTCTATTCCCTGCCAGTCAAGCAAGTCATGAATGCTATCAGACCCCACCTCTCAGTGAGATGAGAAGCAAAGAATTTGTACCCATCTTTAATGTTCTGTATCTGGATCTGTGGAGCCAGGACCTGGCTATATGCATCTCTGCTTCCCTAGCACTTTCTACTTATCATACTGCCTGGGGTTCAATCTTCATGCTGGTAGAATTACAATCACACCCTAAGCCCACATCAAAAGAAATGGAAAAGAGAACTAAATTTTATAGAATACCGACTCCTGCTTCAAATGTTCTACCTTAACATAGTCTCAAAATGACTCTATTTAGTGGTGTAGGATTTATTTCTCCGGTATATTACTAAAGACACAACCAAAATTCAGTGAGCGGGGGGAAAAAAAACCCTAAGGACAATCACAACATTAGATTCCAACACAGTGCTTCCTCCCACAGGTATGCCTAAATGTCCCCTGCTCAAAACGAGACTCTGTGGTCAAGTGTTTGAACCTCACCTTGGCCCCTATCCACCGACAGACTGCATCAAAGCCTCTAATTTGCCTGGGCTCATTCATCTCATCAGAACCAGAGGAGGCCCCATTTCTGCCTTCCCCACCACGAGATTATGAGGGATTGCTAATAAAGAGGAACCCTAAACTCCTTGCAAATATAAATGCTAAGTAATAATAAGATGAAAAATGAAGGCAATAACGTTGCTTCACATGATGTTTAAGAGCCCGGGATGAAAGGCGTGGTAAGAACAGCTATAATCTCTGCATTTTAAGTTCCGATCCTTCCTCTTCTGTTTCATCCTCTGTCTCTGAAATGCTTGATTAAGGCTCTTTTACACTGTATTTTACTTCGTCTTTTTTTTTTTTTTTTCCTCCTACTTCTGGAAATACTTTACTATATCACTGGGGACAGTTTACTCTTTTGTTTCACTGGAAAAAAGCAGGCAATGCAGGGTTGCTTCAAAGAAGAACCAACCCAAATCCAGTGGGGATCTGGTAATAAAGAAGCCCCACTTTGTTTTCAAGCAGGAACACAAAATTATGCTGTAAATTATACAAAGCATGGGGGGTAAGAAATGAAAGATGAATGCAAGTCAGAAATATTGGTCCCATGGCTGGTGGTGCAGGCTACGACTCAAGAGATTCATGGACTGAGATGATTTTAGACTGGAAGGGACTTTACAGAACCTTTAATCCAATCCCCTGCTTCAACCCTGGCATGTCTCCTGTAATGGTTCTTAAAATAATCCCCCATCAGGGAGTTCACTATCTCGGCATCATAGGGACTGATGGTCAGCTCAGGGTGGGATGTCCATTCTTACCTTGACCTGAAGTCATATCCTTTGCCTTTTTATCTATGGTTTCCAGTTCTTTCTTCATGGACATCACAGAGCACATTGGTTCCTTTTCTCAGGGATATTGAAGAATTGGATTGCTTTCCATGTGCTAAACACCCATAACTCCTTCAATGACTCCTCAAATGATTTTTGAGGAGATTAATTCAGCCTCCTGGGAGCCTAGAAGAGGATGGGAGAAAGCAATTAGAGAAAAACAGAGGTGGAAAGAAATGTGATTTTCTGACCAGAGGTGATAAACATGTTAGTGGGTGGAGAACGGCTAAGTGGCTGGAGAATGGTTTCTTAGCAGCAGACCTGGCCTGGCAGTGAGCTGGAAGGAAGGGAGAGGTGGGCAGGCTTAGGGACAGTGTGGGAAGGGCCCCTAAGATTGTTACCCAGATCATGTAGGCTGAAGGTCGCTGTTCCAGAGTACAGAGGGGTGATTAACTCGGCTCTGAGGGAGGCAGGAGGAGGTGATTGCTTTAATTATGTGGGCGGAGACAGATTAGTGGAATAATAGAGAGGGAGGGAGCAGGTTAGAATTACAGCTCTTTAAGAAGTTCAGGTAGAAAGGTGAGGGAAAGGCAGGAGGAGAAGGTTAAGGGAGAGCCAAGGCAGGAAAGAGCGTTCTGTGAAGCTTGGAAATTAAATTCATTATTCAAAAGCATGTGTGTGTGTTCTGTGACAGTTTCCAGGGAAATCTTCTCCCTTCCACTCTGTACTTTCTTTATTGGATGTGATTTAACTATGTTTATATGGGTTCTTCCCCCCCCCCCCCCCATATATCTATATACAAATACTGCTTTTCTTTCACAACTACCTTAGTTAGCTAAGAATCCTCGAGTCTCCAAGAGGATTATGTAGCTGACGGGAAAAGGCTCATCTAGGGTTGTGATGGCAAATGTTTAACATTTGACTCTCTAGGAAAAAGCACTGACCAATTTCTGTGGTGTAAAATACTCATTGCAAGCTACCAAACACAAGTGGAAGAAATGCACACCAGCCTGCCTTAACGTAGTCCCTGCACCATACCACACAGATAAAATAGACATAAACAAGGTCAAGAACATAGATAATAGCAAACCATAGAGAAAGCAATTAGTAAGTGTTGAATTTTGAGGATTATTAGCTTTTCTTTTAATATAATTTATTTAATTGAAAGTTTATATAATTTAATTTTTACGAATGATTCCATTTAACAACTGGCTTGCAAAAGTCTGAAAGATCTGTTGATTCTATTGATAAGCTGGTTCAAGTTGACCTTAGCACACCACTGGGTACTTCTTCCTGTCTTCACTGGTGGGGCTGTGTGTTAGCTCACGAAATTGGACGGGGAGGGGCAAGAAGTAGGGGCAAACTGGTAGGTAGGGGAGTCTACAAGGATAAATGGAGAGAACCCATTTATTTTAACTCAGAGTGTTACTGTACACATGCCTATCTACGTTACATGTGTATACTAATTACAAATCACATACAGTCATAAAATAGATACTCTAAGGCTTAGACCTTAGCAACACTTAGCTAAGTTAAAGCATCTCATGGTATATTTCATCTGTGTGTCTGTTTACAAACTCTATGATAAGTATGTATGCCTGTGCATGTATATAAGCTATGTACATAGCTTATACACAAATGTGTATTTTATTTGATACATAACTGTGTTTTAAAGATATGTTCCTGAATATATATGTGATTTTACATAGATATAGATATATTAGCATGACACATATACACACACATTTCCTACATAAATATATACAATGTTTATTATGTGGAGGAAGTTCATTACCTATAGGAAGTTGTTTGGACTACAGGCTTCAGCAAAACCACGACCTATTTGTCAACCATATGCTTCCTACCAGGAACCATGAAAATGAGAGAAGACCCCAAATCAGAAGCAACTTGTTCTTCCCTCCAAAAGTCTACAATTTAACAGAGGAAGCAAAGTTTATGTGAAAGAAAATCAACAAGTATACGATAAAACCTAATAGTGGCTGTCACACATTAGGGCTGTCATCTGTGGCATGCATGGCCTCAGGTGACCCTCACAAGAAGCTTCCAGATAGGAACTCTTATTACTTCCAACTTAAGATGGGGTCACTGGTTCTAAGAGAATTCCATCAACTTGCTTAGGATCAAACAGGTAGTATGTGACCAAAGGATTTCACCAAAGGTCAGACTCAAGGACTGGAATAGGATCCATTATTTCTTTCTATAAGTTGAGGCAGGTGTATGATTCAGCCCTTGAGTGTTTCTGAGGCTCCAAAGAAGAAAAGCAGCTCATGAACGTCACAGAGAAACAGACATGTAGTAGCCTTGAAGTAGATTTGCAGAAATGTATAAAAAGAGTAGGAGTCAACAGGGGAGACTTTGATAATAATAAATACGTGTGTTGCATCTGATAATTTGTTGCACTTAGTGGAATGTTGAGGCTTATAGAAAAGTTTAAACCTGACTATAAGCTTGGCCTGTTTTAGCAATAATTTGAGATCATTTGGATAGAGAAGGTCTGATATAAAAAACTTAGGAAATTAAAATATTCTAATCAAATTAATTAGCCCTGTCAATAGGATTATATGAGTGTTTAGACTACCTAAGAGAACAGTAGTTTGGAGAACACTCAAGAAATTTAGATGGGCCCATTTTCATGCTAACAATTTCTAAGCTAATTGCAAATTATTCTTATCTAATCAGTGGAGCCTTAATGACCTCTCCCAGGCGACAGTTGGTTGGCCTATGTAGAGATTATATATAAATTTGATAATAATTAAGGGTTTAAAGAGAATCATTTTAAATATTCACTAATTTGGTAATTTTAGTACAATTTTAAGGCGGTGTGTCTGAAAGACAGAGTGAGATCAAACACATCTTAGACATACAGATTTAGTTCTGAAGTGGAAATCAGTTTTTGCATTTGTAACTTAAATGAACATAATCTCACTTTTCCTTTTTAACGCTTTCATATGGAAATTGCTTAGAACAGCCCAGCCCAGAGTAACAATAAACAACTACTTTGGACAAAGCCAAAGCTGTTGGCTTTGTCCAAATAGTGGGAAATCCCCTACATCTATAATGGTAGAACTAGCATTTATTGTTACTCTGAGCTGGGCTGTTCTAAGCACTTTATATAAATTAATATACTTGTCACTCTTACTCTATGAGAAGACATAATTATTATCCCCATTTTACCTCTGTGAAAACTGAGGTTAAGTGACTTACCAAAAGTCACATAGCTGTTAACTGGCAAACCCATGTAATGTTTCTCCAAAGTTCATGTTAGCTGCTAGGACAAAATGCCACGTTATTCAGCTATGATATCATCATTACCATTGGTAATAGTTGGTAACAAAAAATACTGTTCACTTGAATGCCAGTCCCCACTGACTGGTGGTAGTTAGAAAAGTGGGCTGCACATTTTGAGTGTCTCTTTCTCCTAAATCCTCATGTCAATTCAGTGCCACCTTCTCTAAGAAAACTATCGTGGATACCTATCATGACCTCTTATTATAATCCCCATACATTTACCGTCTCATCACCAAATTCTTTCTCTCGTTTTTCTTCTATTCCCTTTGCCAGTGGTCTCAGGATTCTCCATTCTCAATTATGAATGTCTCTGCATCCCATTTACTTTCATTCGCCTCTTTCAGATGTTTATGGGCTGTTGCAAGTCTATTCCAGGCATTTTCCAAAATCTTCCATGCCTTCCATTTTCCAAATCTTGCTGAAAATTCCCCCTTCTTGATGTAGCTTTACCTGTTTCATTTGGGAATTATGTATCATGTTGTATCATGAGCTTTAATTCATGGTAAATATACTTTAACAACATAAATTGAATTCCAACTATGCACCAGACGCGATGTACAACACCTAAGATACAAAGATTAAAAATAAAAAACAGAACATCCCTGGCCTCAAGGAGGAGTCTCTAATTAGACTGCACATTAGACTCTTTGAGAGATTTTTAAAAATTCCTGATGCCCAGGCAGTGTTCCATACAATTAAATCAGAAGCTCTGAATAAGGGAACCAGGCAGTAGCTTTTGGTTTTGGTTTCTAAATTTTCCAAATGATTCCAATGTGAAGCCAATTTGGAGAATCATTATGTTAAAAGACATGACATGAGTATATAAATAAATGATTAGTAATAGAAATGTGCACAAGATGCAGAGGTAACAGAGAGAAAATAGTGCTAAACTCTCCTTTGGAAGAGGGTCTCATGGGATTTCTTAGGAGAGGAGCTAAGTTTGATTTAATGAGGAAGAGAGGAGACAACTTCAAGAACCCTAAGCATATTCATGTCACCTAAACACAAAGTAGGGAATGGAGGGTGTCAGGAGAGGAAATTGAAGAGACAGTCAAGGGGCAGGTTGTGGATGCCCACCTATGCCATTTTAAAGAGCTTAGACTTGGGTTCTGGCTACTGGATGGACTTTAAATGGTATCAAGCAAAGAGAAAAGCCAATCATGCTTAGATAGATTTGAGTTGCAGTAGATAATGGCTGGGAAGAAATGAGTGTAGAGGTGGGAGAGCAGTTAGGAAGTGTTGCAGTATACCCAAGGGAATTGCAGGAGGTCTAGATAAGGACAGTAGCAACGATGGCAAAATAAATAATAATAATAATAATAATAATAATAATAATAATAGTAGTAACATAGTAATAGTAGTAATAATCATTAAAGATTCAGGATTCATTTGGAAGAGATTCCACATGATCGATTGATAATGGATTGGATATGAGTGAGTGGCAAGAGAGAAATAGAAAAATGAATAAAGAGAGAAAGTGAGAAGGGAATGCAATCACAGAGATTCTGTTTCTGCCTTGAGAATCCAGGTCTATATTAAACTCATTTGCCAAAAAGAGGATAGTTGAGGGGGGGAAATATTTGGGGAGGAAACTGATTCCATTTTGGAAATGGAGGGAGGAGAATGTGTATACAGGAGAGAGTCACTGACTGTGTGAAAAGGTACTAAGGAGGGTGAGGACAAAATATATCCACTGGTTTTGCTCATGGGGTTATCGGTGACTTTGACCATGTATATTCTAGCATGATAGAGATGTAAACCTAAATGGAGTGATTTGAACAATGAAGGAAAATTGAAGAAGCTGAGCTAGCTAATTTATAATGTTGGAGACGGAGAAACAAGATGGTGGCTGGAGGGGAATGTGAAGTCATGAGACCATTTTTTTCGTTTAGTGGGTAATGCTATGGTATGTGTACCGATGGGAGTGAGGCAGTCGACAGGGAGATATTGATGTTGCAGAAGAGAGGGAAGAGGGATTATGTATAAGAAAAGCCCTTGAACAGATGAGAGGGGATGAGATCTGAGCCCATGCAGATGGGCTAGTGTTTGGTAGGAGAAGATGGGTTCAGAAGCAAATGAGCTGTGGACTTGATAATGAGAAATGGAGAGGTTCCTTGCCCATCTCCCATGCTGTTATTAAGTAGCAGTGCTTGCCTTCTTACTACTTCCAGAAAGAGGACTTAGGAAAATTGGCAGTGGACATTGGGAGAATAAAAGATAGTGATATTTTACCAGGAGAACAACTACTGATGTTGCTGTTGCTATTGTCATCACCACTGGTATTTCAACTGGTGTTTATTAAATATCGCTACGTGTCAGCAGCTGCACCAACTTCTTGAGATTTATTTCATTTAATCTTCACATCATACCAATGAGGGACATACTATTTCCCCACATTTTACAAATGAGAAAAAATGAGGCACATAGAGCCAAAAAAGAGGATGGTATTTCTGAAGTTAGGAGAAGAGTTTCAAGCTGGGTCTGGTTAATTGTGCCAAGTACTGCGTTAAGAACAAGAGACATTTTATTTGGAACAAAATTTCCTCCACAATCCTCAGCGCAGCCTTTCGTTGAGCGAGTACCATTGTTGAACAAAAGAATGATTAGGTAAGTTGTTACTCAATTCACCTGTCACAATACAGAGGGCTCAATCTCTTTATCTTTGTTTTGTGGTTATCTGCTGTGAGTGATCCCAGCCTATGACCCAAGGGGCTTGGACTTGGGCGATGAATGAAGGCCACAGTGAGGAAAGACAGACTGGGTTTGCCCTTTCTGTCATCTGGTTGGTGGGAGAGTGGCAACTTCAAGTTGTCCACAGCTCCTGAAAGCTTTGCACTGAGACATGATGGTAGAAAACGTTTTGGCAACTGGATACAATTCAAATAGAACAAATGCATTCTATGTCCTCTTTTTACTCATATGTGTGACCAGTACAGAAAGAAGTGAGGTATATAGGAAAAATCAAACCAAACCAAATAAATATCTATTGAGTAAGTGCTCATTGTATTTAAGTCCTATGATGAAAACATTTTGATAGTGTTTTTTTTTTTGACTCTGGAGAGATAGATACTATTTCTCCCATTTTCTGGGGGAAAGATTGGTGGCAAGTCCTGAAGCTGGATAGTGGCAGAATATCCACAGTTACATCCAGGACCTAAAGATTCTGCTTTTCACTCTGTCTCATTGCAGTTGTAGAAAGCTAGTGCATACTTCCCCTCTTCCTGGTCATCTTTTGCATAATGATGACATGTCAGTACCTTAATCTTAATTCCAAGAGTCTTTTGGAACAAACTCTTGGCATTGAACACGAGGAATGGCTTTCTGGGAACGTGTTTAACTCTTTTCTCCTTTTCTGAGGAGTATTCTGTCTGTCTTCCTTCCCATCTGTGCTGAGTTCTTCCCATATTCCCTGTTCAAAATATTCCCATTTCCTATCCCTCTCTACCCCCTTCCTTGAATACAAAGCTGTCAACCTGCCAGGGCTTTTCGAGAACTCAGTGAATAAATCAATTGTCATGAGGAGAGGCCATATTTTTTCCCTTGATGTGGTCTTGAGATTAAAATAGCCTTTTATTTTATCTCATTTCCTTTAAAAGAAAACAAAACAAAATAAGTCCTTTATCGGATTTTCGCTCTGGGCAAGATCTTGGGCAGACATACAGAAAGAAAAGAAAAAGGAACCAGCCCATATTGAGTGGCTGCGGTCTTCAATATTATAGATATGTAACCTCTTTTCTTCATGGCTCTATTGACTAGACATTACTATGCCCGTTATAAAGTAGGGATTGGTTTTCACAGTGATTCAGTAATAAATGAGCTAGCATTTTAACCAGGTCTGTGTAAGTCTATGTAGGCATTCTCTGCACTATACTACCCTTCCTTCTTCAGAAGACTAAGAAAACATTTCTGTCTTCAGATATATCCAGAACTGGTAGTGAAGTGAGTCTCATATGTAACCATTATGCATAAATGAAAAATGACAGTCAAGGGTAATTGTGTTTTTTTTTTAAGTTTATTTGAGAAAGAGACAGAGACAGAGAGAGAGAGAGAGAGAGAGAGAGAGAGAGACAGTGGGGGAGGACTAGAGAGATGGGAGTGAGGACAGAAGGTCCAAGGCAGGCTTTGTGCTGACAACAGAGAGCTGGTGTGGGGCTCGAATTCACGAACTGTGAGATCATGACCTGAGCCGAAGTTGGACACTTAACCAACTGAGCCACCAGGCGCCCCAATGGTAATTGTTAATTGTCCAGGTATTGAAGGCAAAAGGACCAGAACATGAATTCTGGCTCTGCCACCTTTTGGCATGTACTGAACCATTTTCTAAATGTCTCTGAGTCTCAGAGTCCTCATTTTTAGATGGAGATAAAATGTGTCTAGTGTATTTATTAGGTAAATTAAATTAGAAAACTCATGTGAGATGTTTAGACCAGTTCCTTATGTTTTAAGCCTTCAATTTGTTATTACTAATATTGATGGTGCAAAAAGGATGAATGCAAAGTGCTAGAGAAACCAAGAGCTCAGGGTCACTGATGTTCCCTGGGGAATTGCAGGGAACTACTTCACAAAGAAGATCACATTTGAATTAGATATGGATGAATGAGTGAAGGTTTCCAAAGGCATGAAAAGTCACCATGGCCAGGTGGGCCTGGAGGGTGGCCCACACAGTAGGGCCTCAAACATCTTGCAGAAGTGTTTAGACTTCATTGTATGGATCACCAAAGGAGACCCTCAGAAATCTTTGAGAGAGTGATGTGATGTTATTGGTTGTAACATCACTATGGCTACCGTGTGATGCATGGTCTGGAAGCCCCACGAGTCTTCTCTCCTTATTCTTCATTTCCAGTGCATACTCACACCCCTGGGTCCTGGACATCTCAAGCTATGAAATCACATTTTGAGGGCATGGGGGAAGAGTGGGGAGAGATATAGAGATAAAGCAAAAACAATCAGAGAGAGAAATAAAAAACAAAACAGGCCCCAGGAGACCCAACAGAGATGCCCTCACTGTTCTAACATGGAGAAAATGAGAAAAACAAGAAGCACATTACAAACAAGAACATGTGTCTGCATTTATTAACATTTCCAACGTGGATTTAATTTTCGGTGTGCATCCCGCCTACACAGAGCCCGGTGCGTTTCATCTAACCTCTTGTTAAGTTTCGTGCAAGCCATATTTTTAACGTGTCCTCTGGGGGAAATCTTCAAACAGATTCTATAATCTCACTTGTAAATGACTGTCTTTCAAATGCTGTTTATATTCATTCTTTTGCCAGCCCCACCCCCAAACATGCACACTATCATCTGAACCCCTTGCTGTCTACAGTGAGACATGAATTTCCAGCACCTTGGTGGAGTTGAAGCAGAGTATGTGGGCTTGGGAGTCAGGCACATCTGCTTTAGTTCCTGGCTCTACCACTTACTTGACAAGTTGTCTCCTTTTTGAGGCAAGAGGCTGCCATTTATAAAACTTGGCTAATGATAGAAACTTCTTCATTTTGCTGTTGCAGCTTAAATGAGATAATGTCTCCAGAGCTCTTAGCACATTCTGGGGACGTACCAAACACTCAGTGAATCATGTGGTTACTCTCAATTCCTTCCTCACCATAGTTATTATTATTACCAACCTCTAGAACTTAGTTTAAGCACTGGTTCCACCATTTATTTAACTACATTCCTTAATGCAACACCAATTCCAAGCAATGTACATGTTTTTTTGTTTTTTTCCTTTAGTACTTTCAGCTACTAATGAGGTAAGCGTTATGACTGTCCTCATTTTACAGATGGGAAGTGTGAGGAACAGACAGGTGAATAATTTGACAAGGCCACATGACTAATACCTGGTTGGATTAATTTCAGACCCAGGAAGTGAAGTTCCAGGGCCTATTTTGACCATCCCACTTCACTTGTCCCAAGAAATAACTGGACCGCAAGCATGTTGCATGGTTCCCTGGGCCTTGCTGGCTTGTCATATTAATTTCTTTCACCCCTACCTTCTGATCCAGAAGGCAAATAGGGTCTCTGCAGTTTGAGAAGACAAAGAGAAGAATAAAAGTCAAATTAATAAGATAATACAAGGTGTGAATAAGGTGAGTGTAATTACCGTCATTGCAGAACTAACAACCAGCCCCACTGTTTCTGGGGTGTGATAAGGAAATAAGAGGTAGGGGAAGTTAGTAGCAAGTTCTTTGCCCTCAAAGAACTTTAAATCCCGGGCGCCTGGGTGGCTCAGTCGGTTAAGCGTCTGACTTCGGCTCAGGTCACGATCTCGCGGTCCGTGAGTTGGAGCCTCGCGTCGGGCTCTGTGCTGACAGCTCAGAGCCTGGAGCCTGTTTCGGATTCTGTGTCTCCCTCTCTCTGACCCTCCCCTGTTCATGCTCTGTCTCTCTCCGTCTCAAAAATAAATAAAAATGTTAAAAAAAAAAGGAACTTTAAATCCAGTAAAAGAAATGACGTACATTAATGATATAATTCATATTTATGGATGAAACTTAAGAGGTCCTCTCAACCTGAGAGAAATGATATTTATTTCCATATGGCAGCAAATGTATGATGATCATGGAACATTGTTAGAAGGGATGATTTAAGCTCTACCAGAAAATATGAGTAGAGTGTATTTCATAATATTCCCCATTCCTAACCCACATGAAAATGAATACAGATGTTGAAAAGAGATAGTCTTAGGACACACGTGTGCATTTGCACTTTATACAGGTAGAAGAAAATACCTGCAGCTCATCCCAGGAGAATATGCAAATAGTACATCTGTGCCAAGTTAGCCCACATCATGCTTTGCGTAGATGGTAGAAACCAAATGGAAGTCAAGCCAAGTGCTCATCCAACCTGAGAACTGCTTCTTGAATCAGTTTTTGAATAAAAACATCCATCCAGAGGGAAAATAGGCCACATGCAGAATGTTAAGTCTGATAGGACAAGAAATTCGGTTTTTTTATGAAGATCGGGTAAGATAAGTGTTGGTGTGGTCTCTTGGGAATCACGTGTGTTGGATTATTACTGCCTCTGCTACTGTCAGCCTCACTCATTCCAAACACCAGTACCTGAAACAGTCAAGGGCCAAGACATAAGCTCAAAAAGACCTGAAGATGCCATTGATACCACGGGGGGTTTGCTTCATTGGTTCTAGGGGCCCATCCCTGGGCATGGGATTCTGTGGGGGCTAAAGGGGAGGGGAGAAGTTGCAGATTCGGGGCAAAGATAGGAAAGCTGCCCTGGAACAGTGTCTCAACCTTCCTGCAACCCTTGTTCCCCATGGATAGAAATTAAAATCTTACCAAATTCATCACCATCATTTGAGAGTTCAAAGTAAGTACCACACTTCTGCCATCAGAAAAGAAAGACAACAACTAAAATTTAACAAAGAGGCTATATATAAACCATGAAAATGGCAATTTCATATACTTTTTTCAAACTGCACATACACAGACTCTCCCTCAACTGCAACAAATGCTCTCTCCCTTCCGTTCTCTCTCTCTGTCCCTCTCCCTCTCTCTCCCTCTCCTCACTCTCTCTCCGATGCATCTCATGTTCCCTCTCTCTTTCTTTCCTTTTCTCTCTTCTTCTCCCTCTAACTCTCCCTCCTTCTCTCCCTCCCTGTCTCTCTTCTTCCTCTCCCCCTTCTCTCTCCCTCTCCCCCTTCTCTCTTCCTCTCTTCTTTTCTCTCTCCTCTCCTCTCTCCCCTTCTCTCTCCCTTACTCTCTCTGTTTCTCCCTCTCTCTGCATTAGGTTCTCTCCCTCTTTCTCTCTCCTTATCCATCTATCTCCCTCTCTCTCTCCCTCTTTCTTTCTCTCTCCCTCTTCTGTTCCCTCTCTCTCTTTCTCCCTTTACCTTTCACTCTCTTTCCCTTCCTCCCTCTCTTAGCTCCCTCTATGTCTCTGTCTCTGTCTCTGTTTCTGTCTTTCTAACTCTTTCCTGCTTCTCTAGGCAATGATTCCTCACCTTGTCTCCTGGTGCTGACAGAGGAGAAGTGACTGTGGAGAATTTGTCAACTAGAATGTAAACTAAGGCAAGCAAAGCCAAAATCAACAGAAGAAACTAGAAAAGAGATCAGTCTGAGGCTAGACAGTGTAGGAATAAATAATTTTCTATAAGCTGGTGAATCCTTAGATCTTTGCTGCATTAGAAAAAGGTTAATTAGCAGTGCTCATGACCATCAGGTGCTAAGATAAAGTACACTATGTCCAAAACTTTCTACTTAAGAAAACAGTGGTGGTAACAGTGGTAAGGGCTTGGCTAGATCTCAGATCTCCAGATTCCTGCATGTCTCCCATAATCTCTTAGCAAGCTGGAAAATTTATTATTATCATTCAGTTACTCATCTTGGATCCTAATTTCCTATATTTTTATTTGCATATTTCCCCCATTTGGAGTGTGTTTGTGTTTGTGTGTGTGTGTATGTGTCCTCTAAGCCAAGATCCAAGATTTTGGTGTTTGGAATCTGAGTGTGCACTTATTACTGGGTAAATATGTGTTTAAGTCCTTTAACTGTCCAAGACATAGTTGGAGATACTTATCATAAAACTTATAGCCCAAGATTACTGTGGTAAATTAAAGAATTTGATCTTCCTTAGAAAAGTGTCTTAATCCAGGTGAGTGGCAATAGCATAGTGGGTCAAAACAAAGGACTAGATAGTCACAGAGCTGGAATTTCTGCCATTTGGAAGATGTGTAACTTTGAGCAAGTTGTTTACCCTGTTTTACCTCATTTTCCTTATTAGATGTAGAAATGGCAAAGCCCACTTCTTGGAGTTGCTTTGAGGACTCCATTAAGCAATGTATGCATATTCTGGTTCCTCAGTCACTGTTTGCCATCATTATCGATATATTAACTAAATGTGAAAACAATATTCCTACTGATAATGAATAACTTAATTTACCTGTACACTCAAGGAGGGCAGTAGCTAAACCTTTTAATTTTGTATCCATCAGATTATATATAAGCTTAATTAAATTGAATACAGTTAGTACATAATGTGTAGTAGATTAAAAGAAACAAAGATAGTTGATGAAAGTGATGTGTGTCATTCCACCACAACCTCATTTCAATTAAGGAGGGACACACTATGTGGCCACCTAACCCAAGCTAATGCCTCTAGACTTAGCCTCAATAATCTCTCCAGGTTGCATGACTCAGGAGAACTTTTGGGGAAGAGGAGAGTCTTGGCAAAAACTGCTGAGGAAGCAGGAAAGGTGGGGAGCAAGGGATTATCTTCCCACATTCCTTCTTTGCTCTAGGAATCTCCCAGTCTAAAAGTAACCCAATCTTTTGGAATATTGGCCAACCCTATAAACAGTAAAATAGCCAAAGACAGTGGAAAACCAAGACATTACCAAGCATAGAAACTATTACACTAGGGGCCAGTGTTGTTTTCTTAGGGACCCTGATCTCTAGTGATCATGTGCAATATGGCCTGTTTGTCTGAAAGGGCATTTTGGGGGAACTGTCCAGCATCCATGAGTTTAATTAGTTTCTCAAAAAAATCCATGACCTGACACCTATAAAGATCTCTTTAAAGAGAGTCCGTTCCCTATGAATAGCAGTAAACTGTTGGGGCTCTAAGCCTGCCTTATTTTTAGCAGGAAGCATGATCTGAACATGAGATATGTAATGTACTCTTTAGAAGTAGATTGTGATTGCATGGTTTGTTCTTCCAAGAGATTATAACATGTTCTTACGAAACATGACCAGTATTAGCAAGAGACCTGCCATTTCGTGTATGAATTTCGACATTCCAGAGAAGGATGAAGAGCACTTCCCTGGAAGTCCTGAGGTCTGCATATTCTTCCTGACCTCGCCCTGAAAGCACACAGACTAATGTAATGGACCTTCTCCACCATGGTGATCGTAAAGTGCTTCACACAGTAAGGGGCTGGTGTAGTGAGCTATTTGTACTAAATAATGGGGAATGTGGCAGAGGCCACTCCATTCTGTCTCATATTTAGCAACAGAAGCAGGGACTGGACAGTGGCTCACTTCGAACCTGTATGCTGGATTGGACTTGCCTTGGTGTTTTCTTTAGAAAGAAAATGGGGGGTGGTGGTGATTATTCTGGAAAGTTTCTTGGCTTATGGGCACTTTTTTCTGTAGGAGTAGAGATCATTGTTTACAGGAGAAATGGGGACAAATGAGCACACCCCCCTAATTATAATATTGTAAGAGCTAACCTTTGCTGAGCCTTTCTCAGACCTGTCCACTATGCTGTGTCCTTGACTTTCAGTATATCACTAAGTCCTCACAAGACCTTTCTGAAGTACATATTTTCTAACCTTTTCTTTTACAGAGGAGATTTGCAATATTTAAAGAAAAATTATTCTAAAATCACAAAGCTAGCCAGCAGTGGAGCCAAGATTCAAATCCAGACTATCAGGCTTCTAAGTCTACTCTCTCAAACACAGTGTTTACTGTATCCAGGCTTTGTATTTTTAATAAATCTTTAAATAAATTATAAAGGTATTATATATTTATTCTAGAATATTGGGGGAAAATCAGACAATTATGAGCCACCCCTATATAATCTTAACAGAACACAGTTCCTATTAATAAAAGTAATACAGTATATTATTAGCATAGGTGTTTATGACTTTCTTCCTGTTATTTCAGGCAGTAGGCATTTGATCCTTGTAAAAATCATGGCTTTCTTGCTGTTAGACATGACTCGGCAGAGCTTCAGTGGCTATGTCTCAGCTTCTAGTGTTTCTCTTCTGGGTTGTCACATGACACTCCCTGACTTTCATCTCTCTGCTCACTTGTTCACCATGTTATAATATGAACTCTGTGAGATAAAGGGCCTTGTTTCCTTTCCACCATATTTCTAGAACCTAGTACAGTTTCTGGCACACAGTAGGTACTCAGTAGTGTTTGCTGAGTAAATGCAATATTGGGTGAGACATGAGGATTCCCATTCAGAAGTCAGGAGAAGCAAAATGATTGAGGAGAGAAGGCTTGCTTATGGCTAGTAAATAGAATAGGGCATCGTGCCAATCCTAATTCTTAACCACATGCTTTTCTCCCACTCAACTCCATTCTCCCTGTAATGTAATTGGCTCTGTGCACGGGGCCAGCATGGCTCTGCATAAAGCTGTATCAGTGTACCACACCCAGTAAATGGATCTGAGCCCTGGTACTTAAGGGAAAATATGCAGCGTTGAAAGAATGGCCTCCTATTTATCTTTTTGAGGGCTCCATTTTTGGAAATGCTAACAAGAAGAAAATAAATTACTCCAACACAACCACCGGGAGGAGAAACCTTTCCTTTGTTCCAAAGAGTGGACTTTGTTCCACTTAACATATAGAATTCATGTTGGGGTCCCGGCTGCAGCCCCCTCTATGATCTTGAGTGCGTTAACAGCTTCTCCAGAACTCAGGCATGCACATCTATGATATGTTCGAGTTGGACCAGATGACCCCTAAGTCCCATTATGTTTTAACATTATAATTCTGAGCATATTTGGTACCCTCCTCTACCCTAAGACAGACATGTCTTTGGGGATGGAGAGGAAGCCCATTGGGTACCATTAGTGACAGATGAGCATAAATCCAGGATTGCAGTTTGGTTTTCAGATGAGTAGAAGAGAAAGCATGCAAAAATAAACCCTTTTGCCAAGTTAAAAAATTAAACATTTTAAAGACCAAAATCTGTCACCTTTTCCCTTGCAAAAGCAACACTAGGCCTGAAGATAATGTGAGCAAAAATAAATATGTGGAAAAGTTCTTTTGCTGCTGCTTCTAGCAGTTTTCTGATCTCTTTCTCTCACTTTGCACTGACTGTCAAATGGTCTATCAAGAGGTTAGTTTGTAATTAAACTCAGCTCTAATTGCTGGAACAAGTTACTAATTGTGTTCTTAAATCCTTTTATTCTATACCCTAGAAACCAGTGCATTCTAGCCTTTAAATGCTAGTGGTTTGAGAGAATCACATAAGTACAGCTTTTAGCAGAAATTTTGCTCATTTGAAGCTTTTACCCAGAGCATCAATCAAGAAAAGTAAAAAACATGAAACCAATTGGTGAAGGGAATACTCCTCCCTCCACGACAATAACAAAAAATAAATTTGAGGAAATGCTCTGCCTTCTCTCCTTCTGAATTATAGATAGCTCCATGTTTAATTATTGGTTTATATACTAAGACCTGTATTCAGGAATCTGTCCATTTTTAAATGGGGCTTCATATCTTTAAAGGGTCATTCGGGTGCTTTTGAGGTATGGAAGATCTTTTGAAACCATCCAAATCCATTAAATGAGTCATTGCATTTGGAAAAAGAATGTGAGCAACCTGGGTGTCAGTTTTAATTTGTGTTTGAGTGATGCAGAGTAAACCAAACAATGGATCCCAAGGAGTAGAACTCGGAAAAACAACAGAGAAAAGACATTAATTGTGACATAGTAACTGTGTGGTCCATGTAATGCTGGTGGAGGCTAGTGACTCAAGAATTTTTAAATTACTGTATTTGGACAGTGTGCTGGGTACTTTGGGTTATGTCTCAGCCTCCAATTCCCCCATTCCTCTCCCTAAGAACTCCTTGAGTTTTAAGTGGCAATAGCCCTACCCCCAGTCTCCATGGCTTCAGGTGATTAGAGTAACCTTGTCCACTCCTAGTTCCTGGCCATGGGAAAGTAGTCACTGGGCCAAGGATGAGTCCTTCACCCACCCAATTCAGGCCGATGAAGGCAATGGAAACACATTTCCATACATCCCTCTGTGTTATCTGAGAAATCCATGCTTTCTTCTGCTCTCTTTAAGTGTGGACACATGAAGCCCCATGGAACACATAGCTATCATATTTGTCACCACCCAGAATCATTTGAGATCCTGTCTGATTTTAGAGGGATTTCTCTTAGCGTTAGGCACTTTTTTCTAATAACTGAAAATTTTGACTGATGAAGTCTAGGATGACTGGGAGCCCTTTGATTTCCATTTGAGAAGCCAGGCATAGGAAGAAGCAGATACCAACATCCATGTGGGGTTGCAGAGGAAGAGAAGGAGAGGGAGAATATAGATATTGCTGATTGAATCAAGTTATTTGGTCAAACCTGCCTAAAATCATGTTGCCAGCCCTGTCTTAAGCCACGTAAGTCAATAAACTCCCTGCATTGTTTCCAAAAAACATTTGCCAAGTATTCATTATGTGGAAGCCAATGGTCTAGGACCAGGTATAGCATTGAACCAGGGGTCCTTACATTCCAGAGTGAAGAGAAAGGGAGTAAAAGAAAGAAATAAGGAAACAAGAGGATAAGTAGATGAATAAAGTGATGCAGAGTGTATTAATTTCTTAGGGCTGCCGTAATCAAATACCACCAATTAGGTGTCTTAAACCACAGACATTATTGTCTCACAGTTCTGGAGATTCAGAGACCTAGGTCAAGGTGTCAGTAGGGTTGATTCCTTTTGAGGCTGTGAGGGAGAATGTGTTCCAGGCCCCTCTCATACATTCTGGTTGTCTGCTGGAAATTGTTGGCATTTCTTGGCTGGCAAAGGTACCATCAAAATTTCTGCCTTCATCTTCACACAGATCTTCACATGGCATCCTACCCCATATATTCACGTTGTCTCTGTGTCCAGAAGTTCCCTTCTTCTAAAGACACCAGTCATATTGGATAAGAGCCCAATCTAAAGACTTCATCTTAACTAATTATATTTGTAACAACTCTGTTTCTAAAGAAGGTTGCATTCTGAGGCTCTGAGGTTAGACTTCAACATATTGTGTTTTTTGGGGAGAAGAGAGTGGGGCACAGTTCACCCCATAACACAGAGTAATGGGACTCAGAGTTACTATAGGGGTATCTTAGCATCTTTCTGAGGAAATACCATTTACTCTGAGAAGTAAAATGTAAATTGGAACTCAAAGACGAGAACTGATTATTCAGAGAGAGAAAAAAAATCATTTTGGACAGAGGGAAAAAGCTAGTACATAGTTCTTAGCACATGTCATGGTAACAAACAAACAAAAAAACAGACCAAAAAGCAACAACAAAAAAAAGTCCTTTATTGCTTATGTCCATTTGAGTTGCATTTTCTATAATTTGGAAGTTAAAGACTTAAATAAGTAGAATCCATTTTAATAATTTTTATTAGAATGTTACCTACTAACTATAATTTACTTATAAAACCCCAGCCCTTATTTATTTATTTATTTTTTTGTTTACACAACTAGGTAACTTCTTATTTCTTGCTTTGATATTTGTTGGCTATTGTGATCATTGGTTTTCTTCCCTGTCAAATTTCTCCAGTCTGTACATTTCTGAAATGGGGATCATCTTGGCACCATTTTCTTTGCCTCTGGTGTCAAGCATGTGCCTGACAAATAGTAGGGCTTCAACAAAAACTGAATTAATGAAAGGAACCCCATTGTAGTTTGGGAGCAGTGTTATGCCAGTGAATGTTTAACAAAGGGCTCTTCACACACACACACACACACACAGAACCCTAATTTTTAGTAGGTGCCAATTTCCAGGGTGTAAATATTCTCATCATTGCTGATTTCAAGCTGCCAGCATGACATCACTGAACTGAGGAGTACACACAATCACATGTCACAAGCCAGTCAGTGCCAGCTGACCCCAGCCTGCCACGGTTCAGGGATCTGCTTCAGAAACGTAGGGAAAACAGTTCCTGCTTTGCTACCACACTGACTTAGACTCTTCCTCTGTTGCTAGCATTTAAAGCTGTGCTATCTTCAGAAATTTATTTATCCCAAATGAGTGTCAATGCCCTCATCTGTAAAATGAGAGTAATACTTGCCACAGAGGATTCTTATGAAAATGAAAATGAATTATGACTGATAAAGCAATCAGCGCAGTAGGGAAGATAGGAAACAAATAACATGTATTAGCTTTTGTTTTTAATTTTGTTGTTGTTGAAATAAAATATTTCTTGTCCCTTGAATTTTGTCAAAAAATTTTAAATGACTCCAAATGCAGTATAGGGCATGAAACTTTCCTGATGGGAAACCAACTCTTCCTACTGACTCTGAATCTGGAAGCGTTGCAAAAACGCAGTTTTGAATGGACATCGATAACTGGGAGTCAGTATTGAGCTCACGATGCTTAATCTACAACTAGTTTCTGGACATGGAGACTATGTGATATCTGCATTTGAAAAAAAAAATAGGGATTCTAAACCAAGAGGTGATTCACCTGATGGAGAAATGAGACAAAAAGTAGGAAAATCTTTGAGGACTTGGAGTCTTACCACTCACTCTCTTAAAGACTGTTTTATTTGTGTATATAAATATATGTATATAAATTCTCCAAGAGGAGAGTAGATGGTAAGATTCCATCTGAGCAGGATGTTGCCAACACAGGAGCCAAGTGTCAGGCAAATTAAAAAAAAAATAAGTGAAATAGACTCAGTGTGTGTGTGTGTGTGTGTGTGTGTGTGTGTGTGACTGTGTGTGTGTCTGTATTTGTCTGTGTCTCTGTGTATGAGATCAGGAGAGAGACGAGACAGAAACAGGGACAAAGAGATAGGAAGAAAAATTCGGCAAACTGAACTGGATGGAGTACATCTAAGGCAACATTTAAAAATGTTTCGTGATCATGCAAACCTAAATAAGACATATGTCCCGTGGGATGGATTCTACCCCATAGTTCTCAGTTTGAGACCCTGAGAAGCAGGTGAGAAGCAGGTGAAGCCTGCTGCTACAATCCATGTCGATTCAGTTCAGAGATAAATGCAATCAATTTAATTTGCTTTTGTCTCAATAAATTTGCTTATTTTTTCTGATTTTTATTTCTTTAATTAAAAATAATTTTAATGTTTATTTGTGAGAGAGAGAGAGAGAGAGAGAGAGAGACAGAGTGTGAGTGGGGAAGGAGCAAAGAGAGAGAGGGAGACAAGAATCTGAAGCAGGCTCCAGGCTCTGAGCTGTCAGCACAGAGCCCCATGCGGGGCCCTAACTCAGGAACGGGGAGATCATGACGTGAGCTGAAGTCGGATGCTTAACCGACTGAGTCACCTAGGCGTCCCATTTCTGATTTTTATTTTTAATAGTTTCCTTTTATCCACAATGAATGTATGCTCATTGCACATAATCTAAACAGAATACAAAAGCATATGGCATAAAATTGAATGGCATCATAATCTCCCACTGGAAGGAGGACACCTGAACGTTTTGGCGAATCCCCTGCCCTTGCCTGTGCATGCACATGTACACACATGTGTGCACACATAAGCTCAGTGTAATTTTGCAAACTGCGCTCATGCTATATATTGCTTCTTTTTTAATGGATAACACACCAAGGATATCTATTCAATGATTTTTACTTTAGAATCCTGGTTCTACTGTTTAGTAAGTTTTGGCTCGAAATAAGCCTAAAGTAATTGTAGTTCAGGTATCAAAGTTTCACATCTCATCAGTTCCCACCTTGAAATAAAACATTTCTTTAGCCTCATTTCTGATAGTTAGGGGAGAAAGGGGCACCCTTGTTTTAGAAACCAGGCAGGACTATTATTAGGAATTTATCAACCTTTACTTATCTCTGGATTTTTTTCCCCTCTCTTCTCACTGTGTTTTATCTTCTCTCCACTGATCTTTTTTTGCAGATGACCTTTCATCTTATTTCTCATCTGCTGGTCCCATCAACCCTAACTTTGTATCTGCTAAAACTCAGGTAATTGCTTTTAGATGGGTATAATTAAGAAGCCATTAGTGTAAAGTTTCATTTCGGTTTACGCCTTGGTCTGCATTTGAGCAGAGAAATATGAAATTAAGGTATTAGCTCCTTTCAGGAGTATGAGTCACGAGCTAATAAGTTTCAAGAGCAGTTTCTCAACTGTAATGATTGTGCTTTTCTCTTTGAATATATTCTTTGGAATTCTCATAGAGGGAATATTTTAAAAGAAAGGGGAGCAGATATACAGAGACAGACTGGGTATGTGATTCCCGAGATGTGAGTGTCTGTGTTGCCCAATGAGGGTCACACGAGAGTTTTAAGAGCGGCTAACACAGGAAGGCCCAACCTGAAAACCTGTGTTTCCTTTCCCTATTCAGTAAGAATTCTACCTTTCTGAGGGCAACTGTGAGAGACATTGTAAAGGGTTTTCATGACCTGGATGGAGAAAGAGTCAAAGTCAAGCTGACCTAATTTGGGGGTTAGCTACCTAGAATAGTAGTTCTCAAATCTGGCTGTGTATTAGAATTACCTATAATATTAGTTTCCTGTGACTTCCATAACTGATTTCCACAAACTGGGTATCTTAAAACAATGAAAACCCATTCCCTCACACTTCTGAAGGCTAGAAGTTTAAGTCTGAAGGATCAGCAAGGCCATGCTCTTTCTAAAGACTAGGGTCGGACCCTTCTTTTCCCCTTCCTAGCTTCTGGTGATGCCTAGCAATCCTTAGCTTTTTTGTCGTACACCAGCATGACCCTAATCTCTGCCTCCATTGTCACATAGCCATCTTCCCTGCATATATATGTCTGTGTGTCCTCTCTTCTTACAAGGACACCAGTCATTGGATTTAGAGCCCACCTTAATCCAATGTGACCTCATCTTAACATTTATAAAGCAAACGTCTTCATCTTGACTTTCCAATTGCAAAGACCTTATTTTCAAATAAGGTCATGTTCTGGCATTCCAGGGGGCCATGAATTTTGGGAGAACACTATTCAACCTTCTATACCTGGGAAGATTTTAAAAATCCCTTTGCCCATGGCTACATCCCAAATCAATTAAATTAGAATTCTAGGAGGGTACATACTGGAATCACTTGGGAAGATTGAAAAGAAACTGATGCCGGGGGCTCACCCCCAGAAATTCTGATCTATAGAATAGACATTCTAACAAGTACAATATTGGATTATTAAGGAAAATAAATGAGATCATGTGAAGTGCACAGCAGAAACCCGGCACATAATATATTCTCAATTAATATTTTCTTATTGATTTGTTTGGCTTGATTGGTTTAAAAAAATAAGGACAGTTTCACTTACGTAAGGATGCATTATTCACTAAGCATTGGTATCCTTTTCCCCCTGCCTTTTTCAGGACAAACCTGATTATCTGCTTTTGTTTCTGGGGACAAGGTTTTACTTAGTATATGGTTTGCTGTTACACTTACACATCCTGCTTTCCTGATAGACAAATTCTTATCATCTCTTCTGCATTTGAGTCTAATTGCTGTTGCCCTCCCATCCTTTAAATGGCCATGTTGTAAGCTCTAATCTCCTGCAGTCTGCTAGGGTGACTAATTATCCTACTTTGCTGGGGATTGAGGGATTTTTTCCAGAATATAGGACTTGCAGCACTAATCTAAGACAGCCCCAGGGAAACCACTCTGTCTACTTACCCTAAGCCTGCCTCCATCAGTCATGGATAACAGGACACGCCTCGTGTTACCCCAAGAGTATTACACATGTTAGAAGGCAAGGGTCTTCAAAAGGGAATAAAACATGTATAAAATATGACATTTACCTACAGATCTATGTAAGAGCTGCCAGAGAGCAAAGTAATGAATAACAATGATGATAATGATGATGGTGATAATTATTGATCACTTATATTAATTCAGTGCCTTTTCAAAGAGTTTTATGTGTATTATCCATTTAATACTCACAGCAACCCTATAATGTGAGTGGCACCATTATCATTTTCTAAATGAAGAAACTGGGGTTCAAGCAGCTTGTGTGTCATCTGCAAGGTATCACAGCTAGTATGTATTTTGGCCCAAATGTAAACCCAGGTGGTATGGCTTCAACACTGATAGAGTGTATACCTATCCCATATTGAATGAATTTCCAAAGGATACAGAAATACAGGTCATAGAAGGACAGAGGGATGATGTTTCAGCCTGGTGTGATCCACAAAGCCATTACAGATAAAGGGGGAATTGAACTGGCACCAATAGCTCACGATGCATCACGACTTCCCTTAAGTGGTTCATTTAAGGAAAACATCAATTAAGTACCTAATGTGTGTACAGCACATAAAGAAAAACTGAAGCAATGCTAGTCGCCAGAATTTTGGGGGGAGTTACTGTGTCCCTGGCACTGTGCTAAGCCCTTGATATGCTACCACCTAATGACATGGCTTTGCCATATCCAACCCACAGGATACACATCCCCATCACCGAAAGGAGAATTGAGGCTCTGAGACATCAATGAACTTGACCCATAATCTCACAGCTAGTTCGTAACAAGTTCAGAATACAAATCAGGGTTTTTTTTGTTTGTTTATTGGTTTGTTTTATGATGGAATCTGTTTTCACAACTGCCATGCTGTCTTGCTCTTCAAGATGAGAAAGGCATCAGAATATTTTGGTGAGGCTTAAGTGAAAACATAGAGCAGGTTTACGTGGTGGATGCTTCATATAAAAGTTGGTTAATTCACCTGTTCAAGATTGAAATGGTGGTGTAAAACCTGCAGCAGAAGGTAGATATTGAAGGCGATGTGACGTGAACATGCCAGCAAGCAGAGCTGGCGGTGGGGACACTCCTCATCTTTGGGGCACAGCTAGCCCTCATCTCCATGAAGAAAGGCAGCAGCCAAGACTATGGAAAACACTCCTGTGACAAAATTGGAAGTACAGTTAATCAGAACTTAATTAAACAGTTTAATCTCTGACTAACGGGTGGGGAGGGTGATGGAAGATGAGGAGGGGAAAGAAAAAGCACATAAAATCCCTCCGTTTAAGATGGTGAAATGTGTCTTCTCATCCATAATGCAGCACCATAATGTTCTTGTATGAATTGAAAATGCCAGGCAATCAAAGGCCATATGTGAGTGAATGCATACAGAGTGTCCATGTATTTTTAATCAAGGCTGCATCTCTGAAGTATGTTTATGCTTTCTTGGCATGAAAGATGCTCCCCCAGATTAGCTCTGCACCCGGCTCCAGGCTGTTGTTACCTTTGGCCTTGCCAGGAGAAAGGGAGTTGGCAGATCCCCCATAATGCATTACTCTGAGGTTGACACAAACTACTTGAAGGATAGTGAATGTCGAGCAATCCATTACGGCTGAGGAAATGGGCTTAGGAGTCACTGAAGTCTTCACTCCCTGGAAGATCACTCTTCTTCTCTCTCTTCACACCCTACAATTCATTTTCTACACAGTACCCAGACCGATCTGTTAAAAATGCAAATCCAACCTCTTCCTTTCTCCACTCAAAACCCTCTAGTAAAGAGTTTTATAAATAAGAACCAGACTCTGCTATGGTCTACACAGCACTGCATGAGTTATTCCCCCCCCCCCCCCACCTTCTTCATGTCATACTTCACTTTATTTTCATGATGCCTCCCAGTCAGTCACATTGTCCCTATTTCTGTTGCTAACCACTTAGTATGCACTCTTTCGTGCATTTACTGAAAAAGTGTTTGAGCACCAGGTATGTGTCAGGAACTCTCTCATGTGTTGCGGATGCACCAGTGAACAAAACGTAAGTCTTTCTGCCCTCTTAAAACTTATGCTCCAGTCAGAGAAGATAGATGACAAACAATAAAGAAGATGAAAGTGTAAGATGTAGATAGCATTGAGAAAATGAGAAATCCTTTACAAAAAGGAAAGTAGAGTAGTACAATTAGGGTCAAGATTAAGTGGCAAGGAATGCTAGGTTATGACATTAAATAGGATTGTCAGGGGAAATGTCTCACCTCAAGACATTTTCTCTTACTGTTCCCTCTCCTAGAACACACTTCACTCAGATCCTTGCCTGAGTATCTTAGAACTCAGGTCTCAACTCAAATGCCACCTCTCAGAGAGACCTTTCCTGATCCCCCAATGTGAAATGGTCAGTTCTTGTCACTTTATCTGACTACCCTTTGTGATAGCACTTACAACCACCTGAGCTTACATTCTTCATTTATTTATTTTGTTTTTGTCTGCAATACTCATGGACTGTGTGCTCTAAGAGAACAAGGTCTTTATCTCTTCACTGTTAGGTCTCCTGTGTCTAGATCTGTGCCTAGCACACAATATATACTCAAGGACTGTATGTCGGAATAAAAGAATGAATGGATGAAGATAGTACCAACATGCTAATTAGACCACTGGGGCAAGAGACATAAGCGATATTTGACATTGAGAAATCACTAAGAGACATGATCATCTTCTTTTTGAGTGGCATGGCATTTATTTAAGTAACACAATCCAGGAAATACAGAATAGATTGATAATAGATTATCAAGACAATAATTAAAATGATTAAATAGTATTCAAAACGTACCTCCTTTATATTCCTCATGTGTCCATTTGTCTCCATTCTCACAGCCACCGCTATGGGCCATGTGCCATTTTCTCTTGTTTCACTGCTCCCACTCTTGCTGCTGTACAAAATATTTCTTCAAAGTCCAGGAAGAGTGATGCTTTAAAAATGTGTATTTATTATGTCTTCCATTGCTTAAACCTTTCGATTACTCCCTATTAACTATAGGATAGTGTGTTCAAAATCTTAAAGTGGTTCCCAGATGGGGCACCTGGGTGGCTCAGTCAGTTAAGCGACCGACTTCGGCTCAGGTCATGATCTCGCGGTCCGTGAGTTCAAGCCCCGCGTCGGGCTCTGTGCTGACAGCTCAGAGCCTGGAGCCTGCTTCGGATTCTGTGTCTCCCTCTCTCTGACCCTCCCCTGTTCATGCTCTGTCTCTCCCTGTCTCAAAAATAAATAAAACATTAAAAAAAAAGTGGTTCCCAGAGACTTCAAGTACTGGCCACTGTCCACTTCTCCAGTTTCGTCTCTCAGTACTCCTCACCAATTCTGTGGTCTACTGGACTGATCTCCTGTATGTTTCCCGAATGCTCAAAGCTGCCATCATTCCTTCAGACAATTAGGAGATGGTTTCTATGTTTGGAAGTGCCTTCTCTGCTCTCTCTGTCTGGCTAAGTCAGAGCCATCTTGTAAATCTTTACTTAGACTTCATACCCTCTGGAAAGGACTATCTGATCTGTAAGTCTGGACTAGGGAACTCTGTGGTCTCATACCACGTCAATTTGCCCACCACATTACTTCCCCAATAGTGAATTGCCCTAGTTTGATTTCTTTCCCGTCTCCACCACTAGACTTGAACAATAAATGGGCAAAATAATTTCTGCCTTCTGCATTCCTCTAGTTCAGGCCTCTCACGTAAGGCCTGGCTCATAGTAGTTCCTCAAAATATACTTATCGAATGATTGGATAAAATGTACAGTCAATTAAAATAGGGAGACTTTATTTCCAGACAGAACTTTGAGTGTTATTTCTCATTCCAAAGCTTTGCTCATGGGTCTTGCTCTTCTGTGGCTAAAAACTGAGAGGAGATGGTATAAAGTTGAGGGCACACAGTTTATTTCTTGATATTGATGTCATAGAGTATAATTGGGTCCTTTAGTTCAACCGTTGATGATAGCCTCAGGGACCAAGGAATTGATCTAGCAAGACAGGCATTCTGAGTCATACTAGAAGTACTGAGCATAGTGGCTTCTGCAAAATAGGGAATTCTGATGTCTTGCTTATCACAGTGGAAAGTGCCTTAATATTAGTAGCTTTGCCTATGTCTGAAGACAAACTGAAGTGGCTATAGAAATAAAGGATGCAAAAACTGAATGGAGTCATTGAAAGCATATTATCCAGGAAACTCAATTCACTGATGACGAAAACAAGAATTCCAATGGTTGTTTAAATAACATCCTCTCTATTCTTGGAATGAATTTTTTTACTTTTCCTCCCACCCTATAGTTTCTTTCATTTGTTTCATTCAGTTAAAGTCAACATGTTTTGACAGGTTTTAACTTTTTCCTTAACCGTGTGCCAGACATTAAGGATATGTCCCCCACATGAAGGCCACGTGTCAGTTCTGTGACACAAGTGCAAGTGCTTTTTCAAGGGTCACCTTGCCTCCCAGCTAAATTCAGAAACCTATCCCTCTTTAAAATCCTTTGACTAAGTCACTTGCACCAGAACTTTGGTGAGCAACACACATTTTATTTAAAATAATCTAGGAAAGAAGGTACAGGGAGGAGATTACATCACACATATCTAAGCAAACAAATTATCACCCCTCCCCACCATGCGAAGACATTACTTTTCAAAAACCCTTTACCCCTCTTGTCACTGGCAGTTCCTTTTTCCTTCTTTTAATGCATGAAAAAGACAATTCTAATTGACTTAGAGCTCTTCTCCCCAGCGTTTTTTCTAAGCATTTAAAATTCTTTCCTTGATGAGCTCCTATTTCCAGCAGTACTTATCCAAAGTCCTAATAGTTGCTCAGCAAAACAAAGTGTGAGAGTCTTCAAATTAGCAGAACCACCAGCCTTAGAAAATGCTTCTTGGGCATACTTCATCTTTATGCTTGGCCAGCGCATCTCAAGGAGCCAAATCATTATTAACCTAAGTTCTGAGCATCTGAATCTTCATTTATAAGATGCCCCCAAAGATTCTGACCTCATGGAGTTGTTGTGAGGATCACATGAGGTAAGTATAAAAAAAAATCAAAACAAAACTGGTGCACAATCCAACACAGAATAGCCTAGTAGTAGCTTGGGGTATGCTGGTTTCTTTCTGCTCAAGCGACAGGACTTGAGGATTCATTTGTTTCACAACTTCCTACCATATTTGTGTTTAAGAGGTCTCTCAACCTCTTAAAGCTCATCAGTATCTCTAAACTTAGCACAAAAGTGCAAAATAGTCCAGAAAAATGCAAATTAAAGAGCAAGCTTACTGTCATTTGTGCATGATGGAGACATGACTGTTCTGACATAGTTCCACAAAGTGTGTGTGTGTGTGTGTGTGTGTGTGTGTGTGTGTGTGTATTTTAGAGAATTTACCTACTGAAACCCCTCTTTCAGAGACCATGCTATGTTCTAAAAGGCTATTGTAATATTGTTTTGTCCACAGCCCTATTTGACTCAGTGTAGGCTAACCTTCCAAGTCTTAGGGGCAGATAGAGGCACCATGTGTTTTACTTTGATGCAAAACTTTGTCCCTATCTAGAAATGTCATGGTTTGAAAGTCTCGAAGCAGAGAAGCTTCTCTATTTATAATCTAATTCATATTCGTAGCAGATCCAAGGAACAATCAGGCTCATCGCAGTAGAGATGCTCAACTGAGCATGGTTGAGCAATGCTATTGACTGGGGCCATTTTGCCATCAAACCATCAGGGATTAGTAACCTCTGAAACCCCCTGCTTCCAGCAGTTTAAGAGAAGTAGGGTCTCCTGGGCTCTGTCCATGGAACTGACAACAAAACCCCTGTGAAAGTAAAAAAAATACATTCAACTACAATGCAAGTGGTGAAAGAGCATTTATTAAAAGAAACCACCAGAGTCCTGACCCTTGGCCTGAATTTATGATTATTGAATTATTTTTTCAATCCCTAAGATTTTAGTACCATACAAGTAATATGTACTCTGTAAAGAGCTGTGGAAATTACAGAGATGAGTAACAATTAAGTAAATGTTTATATCATGAATATTGTATCAGCTAATCTTCATAGCAATTTCACCAGATAGACCTATTTATTTTTATCTTATAAAAGACAAAATCAAGGCTCAGGAAGATGAAGAGACTTGCCTAAGATTAACAGGTTACTGCTAAAGTTACATTTCGAAATCAGATATGTCTGGGGAGAAGGGTGAAAACCCAGTCATAAATAGCATCGGTAAGTGTCTTGTACACATTTTTCCCCTTTAATCTTCCTAAGAACCTCCGCTTTGTCTCCATTTCATAGATGAGCAAAATGAGGTGCAGGGAAATTTGGTACTTGCTCAGAGAGCTTGTACAAACATTCTATGAGAAGGACACATGAAGTATTCTTGAATTACAGGGGTCATCAAGGGGATGGAGTTAGGGTTAGTAAGATGCCCTAAATATTTCATAAGGTCTGAAAAAAAAAAAAAGAGAGAGATTGAAGAAGAGAAAGGGTATCAAAAAGAAAAATAGTTACATTAGCATGGAGACAAATTCTGCTTCTATTTTAGACTGCAAACCTACATTTTTTCCAAGTTATGTAAGAGAAAGCCTTCTGTTTGTGTTCAAAGGGCAAGCTTGAGGAAAAGCTCAAGACACTGCCTGCATCCTAAGTGGCCCAAGTGATGGAGGGAATGGGCCCTGTTCCAAATTGATTAGTTCTGCTACCTTCTCATTATTGTTCCGCCTGAAGTTTGGCATGCAAGCAAGGTCATTCCATGCATGGGTCTGCGTGACTTAACTGATTCCGCTACAAACTCCCTCCCCTGCCCACCTCCCACCCCCACCACGGCATGCCACCTGCACTAGAGAAAATTAAAAATCAGCGCATACATTTTACATGAGTTCCCGAGACCAGTGAGAAATTAATGTTATGTTGTCTTTTGATAAAGATACAGCTGTTTTTTTTTTAAGATGTTCATTCAATTCAGTAATAGGAAACCTCACTCAGATTCCTCCATGGAGCCTATACCTCAAAATGAGAAGAAAAAATGCATATGGACTCAGAAGAATATGTTTGAGCACATTTTCTTTTTGCAGTACACCTTACAAAGAAATTTCGGGGTTACATATTAGGTTGCTGCCCTCCCCAAACTGACAGGTGCCTTGTTAATTTTCTGTCCTCAATTTTCCTTCCTCTGAGTTTACTCCCTTGGCCTGGAATGATGCCTTCTCATATTCTCATGTTCAAATACTTCCAGTCCTTCAAAGTTGAACACAAATGATTCCATTTCCATGAAGCCATCTCATATCCTCAAATCAAGATATGATTTCTCTTGTGTCAGATCTTCCATA
The DNA here is from genome assembly GCF_018350215.1 of Panthera leo. Lineage (NCBI taxonomy): Eukaryota > Metazoa > Chordata > Mammalia > Carnivora > Felidae > Panthera > Panthera leo. The sequence goes on from NC_056691.1 coordinate 78,191,069, forward strand.
ATGCTTAGAAATGTTCTCATCTCCTCTGCTCCCATATGTGAGAATAATTACAGCCGTATTTCAGGGTTGATTTCAAACTTACAGACAACATATAAGAAACAAATAATACTCAGTAAATAGTACTGGTTTTGTTATAGTTACTACTGACAAAGAAATAGTGTCAAAGTTCTCTGAGCAGAATTCAAAACCTTTACAGTCAATTTCCAGCCTTGGTTTGTAGTTTTATCCCATCACTTTCTCTAGGGCACCTCTTTTTCCACCCCTTCAAATTCTTTATTCTATTAACTAAACTCCTCAGTGTTGTATGAACATTATGCATTTTCATCACTGAGGACCTCCATGGTTGGGGTTCATTTCGCTTTGTTTCCTTCCACACTAAAGCTTACCCAAGATCTCATGACTTATAAAGCACACAGACAATAAGCAGCTGAGGCAGAATTGCGATCCAGTTTCCCATACTCATAAACAACGGTTCATCCAGGCTTCTAAAAGGTGCCAAGTAGTTGTTAAGAAGTGATTTGTTTGGTTATGTGCATAAGGTTTGAATTTAGATGGATTTGGGTTTGAATGTTAGCTGCCTGTCTGTACAATTGCAAACAAGTTCCTTCAGGTGTCTTAGCATAAGCAGCAATCTTTGTAAAAGGAAAATAACGTGTGTGTGTGTGTGCATATATGTATAAGCTTAAAGTTATTATTATACCTTATGTTCAAAATATTCATAAATTATATTCATAATGATAATTTCATATTCAAGTTAATTTGTGATTAATCTATATATAATATATGTAACACACACACATATATATATATGTAATTTGATCAACATTATGACTTTAAGATGTATGTGTGTATATTATATGATGTTCACAGAGAGTGTGTATGTCATAGTATCTATATATATAGTGCATAGTATATATACATAGCAGCACGTGTGTGTGTGTGTGTGTGTGTGTATAAATGTTCCAAGAAGATCTACCTTTATTCTGATGCAAGAATGAAATAGATCCAGAAGTCAGCAGGTTTAAAATAAAATATTACATTTATTACTTTTAAACTTTTTGACCAGTGTGGTTTAGATTAATGTGAGGCTAAAGGGACTTCTTAAAGTTCATTGCTAAACCCCGCCCCCACCCCCACCCTCCTCAGGACCTGGAATCTCATCAAGAGGGCAAGTGAGGATCTTAGACAAGTAGAAAGCAATCCCCTACAGCGTCACTGGGTGGAGAAGGAAGGAAGGGAGCAAGATTTAGGTATTTACTAACTTGTGATAAATCATGTCTAAATAATTGAAAATGAAGACCGAGGTTTGATGCCCAACAGTTAATGACTCACTTACCCTTCACAAGAGTCTCAGAATAAAAGTTCTTTCAGGAAGCCAGGAGTGTTACTGGAGTAGAGACGGCTCTGCACAGGAAGAAGTGGGAGTTCAGAAATACAGCCTCTTTCTTAAAATCTAACAAGATGCTGATGCTCAGTAAGTGACTGATTTTAAGTGGTACCTATTATTATCAGTTAATAGTTGCTATTGTTAAGTTTTGAATGATCAACACTGAAATATTATTGATGATACTAAATATATCTTATAATGCCTACATATTTTTTGTACATAAAGGCAGAAATGAATCTTTCCATGAAAACTATGCAGGTAAGGCTTCTTTTTAACAACGCAGCTTTCCCACCCCTGTGGAAGGTCCAACACCACCAAATTTTGCTGACCTGGCTTCCTAAGTTTTAATTCAACAAAAGGCCTGGTTGGACAGATGCATCCACAAGTCCGAGACCATGCAACATTCAATCTGTCTAACAGAAATGTTTTTTCATATTTGCACTTTCTACTGGAACTGGATTTGTATCTTTCTGTGTCTGTGGAGCCCAAATGTAAGGGGATGTCCGGAAGGGACCCAGATCTGGAAGGGATAAGAGGTGAGATGGTGGCTGGGGGAACATGGAAGCTGGAGTGTTGGTATTTGTTTCATCAAATAAAAAGGAGTACACAGCATCCCCTTTGTGAACTATCACGGCTGGTTTCTACTTAAAAGCAATATGAATTTAGCAGACAGTTTTGATGGCCCACTGAGATTGGGGCAATTAATGTCTATAAGGGCATGAATTACCTCTGTGCATGTATACATTTTGATCAACAGATAAATATTTGGGGGGGTGGAGTTCAATTAAGATAGTGTATGTTGGGTGACTTCAATGAGATAGCCATTGTTCTAAAGACTTGGAATACATATTCATTCTCTCTCTCTCTCTCTCTCTCTCTCTCTCTCCCCACCACCAAGCCTTCACACATAATGTACTTTCTCACTAAAATTATATTCCCTGTCTTCTCCACCTGATGCCTTCCTACTTCAGACGAAATTCTTCTTTGAACATACTTCATAAGGGAAGCTTCCCTGATCTCTAAACTGAGCACTGGTTTCTTGGTATTTGCTTCCACCGACTCAGTAGAGTATCATTTAATACCCAGTTTACAGGCTTTAAAGCCAGATTCCTATAGTCTAAGTTTTCACTGTACCAATTCTAGTATTGTGACCTTGTCCAAGTTAATCCGGCTGTCCCATCTGTAAGTCAGAAATAATACTAATACCTACCCTTGGGTTAAGTATTAGGTATTTGAAGATTAAATGAGGAAATTTATTTAATAGGCTGAAACCAAGGCTGACACTGAATGCACATTAGCCAGTTTTATTCTTTTCAACCAGTTTTGTTTTCAAGCTAAATAAGGAGAGTAAGAGACTATGAAAAGCTAGCATTCCAAACCCAGAGGTTGGATTTTTATCTAGTAAAAAATGGAGAACTGTTGAAGGTTTTCAAGAGAGGAGAAACAGGGTCAGATATGAATTTTAGAAAGAAAAACAAAAGAAATATAGGATGATGGGCAAGTAGGGGAAGAACTCTTTAAAATATGCTCAGTATAGCCAAGTGATTCATATTTAAGCAATCACATTTAATCACCATTCCCCAAAACTAAAAGCACATTTAATTCAACACACATTTATGGGAAACAAAAACAAAAACAAAAACAAAAAACAACATTTATGGAATGTTCACTGAGCGTGAGCACTATTCTAAAGACTGAGAATCCAGAGCCGCAGTTTGCATACTGTGGAATAATCCGAGTCTAGTGTTTAAGAGCATCAGATTTGCAACTAAATAGACCTAGGTTCATCATCAAGGGCTATGCTTTCCCATTTCAAGGAGGTTCCTAAGTTACCTAAACCTCAGTTTCTTCAATATTAACAAGATTAATTAGAAAGATTAAATGAGATACAGTATTTAAATCACCTAAAAATGCTTAGGATGTGGTATGCGTTCAGTTAATGCTAGTTTTTACTATTACTGTTATTATGGTTGATATTAGTCTGAGCCGTGCTAAATGGCACCTTTCTTCAACACCAAACTGTTCGCAGTCTGAATAGAGAAGACAAATACGTAGGCATGTAAATTGTATTCTATTTGAGGTGCCGTGCTATTAAAAATGGCAAATCGTTGTTGAGTGTATATCATTTGTCAGGTATTGTTCCGAGTGTTCTACATGTATAATCGTATTTAATTCTTACAAAAACCCTATAAGGCAGATAATGTAATGCTAAGTGGTATACAGATGAAGAAATGCGGGAGCTCAAGTTAATAACGTGTCTAAGGCTACCCAGATAGCGACTAGTGGAGAGGTATGTGAGCCGAAGTTGTCTAACAGCTGCCATGCTTTAAACCACTAGTTTACTGTGCTTCCCTGATAAATGAGGATGTGATAATTTTGAAATTGGAGGGTTTTAAGAGGACACAACATCTGTGCTGGGCGCTGACAGCTGAGCTCCTCACTTTGTTTCCAGAAAAGCTTCAACTTAAGCTATTCCAGATAGAAGTGTGTCCTCAAACTTTACTCAGAGGTAGAAAGCCTCTTTGAACAATCCTTCCATATTATAGCAACGAGCCACCTATGCTGCATAATCCTATTGTATACTCCCTATTTATATGGGAATTAGGTCTAGAATAAATGGATATCATCCCTTAGCAGTAGTTTAAGGATAAATTCTAACTGTCTGTGCAAGTCAAGTTATCCCCAGAAGATTGCTGATTCTAGAAATAATTTTCTGCTGACTCATAAATGGAGGTAGTGGAATCATTTGAAGGCTGATATTAATCTCTCTTTCCATCTACCCGTAGAATTTCCCTTGTTGCTCTGCCAGGTCAATAAACAGCAATGATGGCAATGCTACTTTGATTGAAAGCAATGATGATTGTTAAGATAAGCATAGCAGTTGACACAAGTAGTAGCTCATAAATATCTTAAAGGTATTTAAAGAGATAGAAGCTCCATGAGGAATATGTAATTGATCAAACCACCTTAAAGATGAGGACACTGAGGCATGAGATGATTTAATATTATTCAAAATCACACAACTACAAATGTCACAATCGTAGTCATGGGCAGAAAAACCATTACTCAGATCAGTGATGTGGTTATAGATCTGTCTCAGCATCCTCATGTTAGACTGTGTTTTGTGACAAGATGCACAATTTACAACAAATCTCACTGCATCCTGAGCCCAAAGTTTGAGGTAGGAGAAGAGAAAAGATCTCTAGCTAGTGGCCAAATCCCACAGTCTCACCTGAACAGAGAGCCTGTACATCCCAACAGAGGAGAAAGTATGTTCAAAGTTTTTTTCAGTAGTCACTGTGTCCTCAAGGACACATTCTACATTCTGTAGAAAAATGCACTTCCATCAGCAGGTCCCAGACTTTGCCACGGTCCAGCCTGGCTAAAGTATTCCACAGGTGAGGCAGTATCTCCCGTTCTAGGAAGCTAAAGTGTAGCTGTGTTTCTTATCAGTTAGGACCAGTTGTGCACAGCTGGTTCCCTCTTCATTAACCTGAACAATCACAGTTAATATTTACCAACCACATACATTAAGAGCATAATTCTTTACATTTATAGGCATGAAGACTTCTACTAACTTAGTAAACAGTCTGGTGACCAATTAAATTGAGCGTTCTTGACTGGTACATTGAGCCAAAGGAGGGGATGGAGGAGAACTGAATATTCTTCAGTAATATATGGTGTTGAGGCCATTAGGGCTGGTTATTAGATATTTCTTCTGATTCTTGTTCTGACAGTCACATCTTAGTGTTGTGATCCTTCAGTTCCATGAAGTTGGACATGGTCATGCGATGTGAACAGAAGCATTCTCTATTCCCCCCTGGGTCGAACATTTTACAAGGTAGACCCTCCTTTATTATGGCTACTTTCCATACCCACAGTGACAATAGAAGCCTGTGTTCAGGTGGCATCTGTAACTACCTGGGTCCTGAGAGACAGCAATGTGTAGAGAGCCCTTGCCAATCCACACTGGACTTGTGTTAAGGTATTCAGATTAAAGGGTCATTGTCGTCATCACCATCATCCTCCTCATGTGGTATGGTACATGATGTAGATGCTTTGGCAACATTTGGCTAGTTACTACAAGAAAAGGATGAGTTCAGAAAATTATTGGCTAAGTAGAAGAAAGTAGAGATGGTCCAGAAGTTTAGTAATTTGTAGGATTAAGAGAGGAAACTGTTGTTCAATCCAGTCTTCACAAAAGGTATCATTGAGAAAGTCATTGAATATAACCAACACTGAAGAAACCTTAGACTTGCAGCAAGGGTCAGATGAAAGGAATAGCCTTCACAACCACTGATAAAATCTCTTGAGTCCAGTAAGGTGTTTCAGAGGAAAGGTACAATTAAGTTTGGTATCCAGTAAGTGCATTCAGTTGCCAAAAAAAAAAAAAAAAAAGTGGCTCAGTGGGAGTAGAGAGAGAGAGAGAGAGAGAGAGGGAGGGAGAAATCTTGGCTTGCCCATGAAACCCTTGTAAAGTTGTTGCAGTTAAAGTGGCAGGGGAGGGGGGAGGATGCAGTCAAACAATGATATGTCAAATCTAAGAAATATATCTAGAAAATAACGAGAGTGGTATTAACATATAGAAATGACTGGATTCAAAGAGATATGAAGCCTACTAGTATTTTAAGTGAGTAGTACTACAAGTAAATCACACTCTATGACTGTTTGAGATTTAAAATAATACTACAATTCTCAAACTCCTAAGCAACAAAGATACTGAGAAAGATGCTCAACCACTGAATACTGTATATTCTCCGACGTCCACTTTTTTGGTGTGGCCAAGGAGGTTAACGGAAATGGAAGAAGCCCATTTCTATTAACAGGAAATGGACCGTGATGGCATGGGCCACAGAAAACAAAGGAATAGAGGCCCCAGCCAGGGAACAGAAGGGGACACTAATCTGGGAACCTTTGCCACTCCCAGGGGAAATCTTGTCACATCTCTCCAGTAGGATTTCAGAATTGCCATAGACCATCAATTTTGTCTCCTCCATTTATAATCACAAATGTTTATTTTGGTAATCCTATGCATGTTATTTTGTTGTATACTGGCTTATAAAATGTTTTTTCAATTGAGTTTTTTTAGTTCAGATCTCTAACCAACAGGAACAACCTCTAGACTTGATGAAGGAACAGCAGGGAACCATTCAGGGGTCTAGACTTCAAGTTGATTAGTGACTGGATGAGTTGCTTTGAGTTCCTTTTTTTTTTTTTTAATGTTTGTTTTTCAGGGAGAGAGAAAGCACACAAGCAGGGGAGGGTCAGAGAGAGAGAGAGGGAAACACAGAATATGAAGCAGGCTCCAGGCTCTGAGCTGTCAGCACAGAGCCCAACGCGGGGGCTTGAATTCACCAACTGTGAGATCATGAGCTGAGCCGAAGTCGGACACTTAACCAACTGAGCCACTCAGGCGCCCCTCATTACCTTCAGTTTTTGAATTGAGCTCTTAAGTTCTCTTTCCTGGTCATGTGGGAATAGAGATGTTTTACAAGCAGGAAGAAGACATTATATATTTATTCCCTTAGAAAAACAGACTGTAGTATTATTAAGTCTGATAAAAAAGATTCCAAATTTTCTCCCTTCTTGGCACGTAGGAAAATTGTACTTCTCTACCTCTTTGAGTTAGACATTGTTACATAACTGTATTTGAGCCCCCAAAATGTAAACAGATATACTGTGTGTCATTTTGAGGTGAAAGTATTTAATTATCAGGGCATTGTCAGAGACTGCAGTATTTGGTAATCCTGAAAGTATATGTAGGGAAGTGTCCTCCACCAGCCAGGGTCCCTAATTGACTATAATGACAGAGCACCCTGCTGACCTGCATGGACATGTAGTGTGAGAAAGAAATAAACCTCTGTTATTTTCAGCTTTTGAAACACAGGAGTTGTGTATTGCTCAGTATAACATATCTATCCTGGTTTGATCACAGGCATGAATGCATGTTATCTAACTCTACACATGCCTATCCTACAACTGTAGAATGCCTTCTCTTTAAGGTATAAGGTAGGGTTCATCTGGCTGATCAGTATGATGTATCATCTGAACCTGAACTCTGGACTGGCAGCCATTCTTTGAGGTGATGGCCATTCCCATCACGAAGACGAAGATTGTGATACTTGTCTCCTTCCTTGTCAGTATGGGCAACTGGTACTGCCCTTCCTTTTGAGGGATTTCCATTTAATAAAGAAAAAGCCAGAGACCAAAAATTTAGCGGAATTTCATCCTATCTGGCTCCTCCATGTCGCATCTAGTTGATGAAGTGCACACAAAGTCACATCAGTACTTCTTTGTTTCCTCATCCATGAAGTGAATGAGAGCAGACCCAACCATCCCTTCGTGGTGCTAATCCAAGTGCCCGACACAGATACAGACTTAGTCATAAAGCCTAGATCTGTTGGATGAAGAGACATATATCCTCATACTCATTGACGTGTACCCCAAATTTCATCTACCACTCTAAGATTGCTTGAAGGAAGTTAGCTCCTTCTCACAAAAGAAGATGTTATGTGACTACACCCAATAAGAAGAATAACTTCATCAAACAAGCTAAGACCATGTTTTGGTTTTAGCCTTAATGTAAAGCTTCTTCAGTGGCATGTCTTATTTTTTGTATCCCACTTAGTCAAGTAAAGATAATGCACATTGTGGGTGGTTGTTGTTTAATAATTCAGCTTATTGGTATGAAGGACCACTATGTAGTTGGTGTTGTGCTGGGGATACACAGGGAAGGCCTCTTTAGGAGAGTGACATTTGAGTGAGAGTTTATGAGTGAGGAACTTAACCAAGTGGGAGAAGAGCATTCCAAGAAAAGACAATAGCCTGTGCAAAGCCTCTGATGTGTGAAAGTTCAACTCGTTTGGGAGTTTGAAATAAAGCCAATGGGGATGATGTGGCAGGAACAAGCGTGAGAGCAGTTGGGGTGAAGTCACAAGCAGGGGTCTGTTTATCCCCCACACTGTAAATGTTGCAAAAAACTTTTAAATTGCGTTAGAGGACAATGGAGAGACATTCAGGAGTTATTGACGATCTTATATTGCCCAAGTCCCAATCTTTTAAAAATCACCGAATCTTAGAAATTAAAAGGCTGTTCGTTGTGCTCCATCCTGCCTGTTATGCAAGAATCTTTTTTATAGCAGATTGGAATTCCCAGAAATCTGTCTGTTTTCCAACTCTACTGAGGGTCTTCTGCATGTCAGACACTCTGCAAAAGAGCTACAGGTAGAGATATGCCCCTTAGATTACAATGGTCAGGTAGTGTACAATGAGAGCAAAAACGTTTAAAAAGGGAAGGAAAAAGAATAATCCCTGTATTCTGTACACTCCTTAAACAATAATGCTGCTTTCTTTAAGTGGGAGAAAGCAAAATTCAAATTCTAAGATTAACAAGTTAAAAACATGTGTTTAATAAATAATCCATGGGAGTCAAAGGGATAAATACATTGAGCTCCTTAGAGAATGATAGAAATTGGATAGATGACAAAATAAAAGGAATAAACCTCATGATTCTACTGACAAAATTCCTTTAAAAAGCCAAAGTAGAGCAAAATAGAAAACCGAAAGCTTGCTGCAGTTGCAGAATTTTAAGAGATTTATTTAACATTCTCCGGGCATAGTTCTAAAATATTCATGTGAGTTGGACATAATTATGTCATTTTATTGTCCACTGTGTGTCAATGAAATGTCATTTTTTCACTGCAGCTTATATCACTTCTCTGACAATTGGGAAATGCAAATGATTATAAACAGAGAAGTCTATGTGGTAGAGAATTTGTTTTATGAATCTTCTACTGAAACTTTTAAATCTGAATGCGGTACTCAGTGAATGATTGAAAAGCAAATGGGCACATTTCTCTATACAAAACACAGAGTGGTCCCTTTATAGCAGTCACATTTAAAGGAACATTGAACTAATGATTAAAGGGGTCAGGAAGTATCCTAGTGAAGATTGAGGAGCAAAGAAATCGCTATTTCCAATCTAGAAATGGCTATTGTTCTGTGTTGTTTCGGAAGACTCCATTAGTGTCAATGAGCAGAAGTTGCAAAGAAGCAGATTCTGTTCCAATTCAAGGAAACATCCTGTGGAATTCAGCTTTTTGTAAGACTTTGTTAGTCCTGGTCTAAATGGTAGGTCAGCAGAGGGGCCCTCTTCTGTAGAAGAGCTTTATACCTTCTGCAGGAGGAGACACAAGAAAACCTCCGGGGGATAGTTTGGCCTTGTAGAAATTGCCTGAGCTCGGACGTCAACCAGATTGGGATTCAAATCTCAATATTCCCAACTTGCTGGCTGGCTGACTGACTGATAGCATTCACTTAACTCTTCTGAGCTTCTTTTTCCTCATCTGAAAATAGGAGATAATTGACTCAGACTTGTCGTAACAATTAAATGAGATGTTACCTGTGAAATTCCTAGCAGATATCCATCAAATGACAAGTGCTTTATAAAATTATCGGGGAAAATGGGGCTCACAGGCAGGTGGTACAATTCCTGTCACACAGTATGTGTTCAACCAATGTTAGACCCCTCTATCTTTCCATATCCTTAATGGTCGAGTGGCTCTAATTTCTGAAAGCTCCCAACTGCCATGTTTACTTTTTGTATCTAGATCATGAATCCAGGAGAGGGTTGTTTCACTGCCTTTCTGGTTTAATGTTCAAGCCCTGTCTGTTTTCTCAGCCGCATCTGTGCTTATTTGTATAAACAGTGAGGCTCTCTCACCAGGTCTTACATGTGCTTCTTTTTACCCACCTTTAAAATTGCGGATTTTTCTCGGAACTTCAAAAGAAGATGAAAATGCAACATTCTTCTTGACCCTTGTCTCAATTTTAAACGAAGACCCAAACTAGTGGTATTAAATCCAAAAAGAGCTTTGGATCACTCAATCTCATTTCTTTTCATTGGGTGGTAGTAAGTGGGACAGGTGCATTCTTATAGCATTGGTTTAATTTCCCTTTGTTGCAAAGAAATCCAACTTCAGTAACTATGCTACCCATGGCTGCCAAATATGACACATGGAACTAAAAATGACCTCGTGTAGCAATCAGCCTTAAAATTCCTCACATCGATTTATTTCCTCCACCCTATCTTTCTTCCTTCTCTTTTGCTTGTCATTGTCTTTACTAAGAAGTGTAAGTAGGCTTTTGTACTGCAAATGGCAATGGACTAATTAACTCTGAGCATTAACTCGAAGCATTAACTCTGAGTCATGTCAGTCATCTCTATTAATCAAAGTTTTGGGAACTTAGGGAGTCTATAAGCACCACTCTTTTCCTCTACTCTTGTCAAAGCGAAGTCTCCTGCAGGGGAGGCTTTAAATTATGCAGCTTGACCTATAACTTGCCAGATCTGTTGGTTAGAATGAGCTAGGTCATTCTATGTAACAAATAACACCAACATTCCGATGACCTAAAGAAAAGGTTCGTTTTACCTGTTATATCGAGTGTCCACTGAGGGTTGGCAGAGGGGCTCTGTACACTGTAGGCTCTCAGGAGGTCCAACCTCATGTTGAAATTTGAGGACAAATTGATAGGTGAAAATAATAGATCTTAAATAGATAGAGATCAATGCATCACTGTTATTACTGACAAAAGCTGGGTTGAGGTATGTAGATTAAATTCACACTTTATTTGTTTTATTTTTTTATGTTTATTGATAAACACATATATTTTGGAGAGAGGGAATGAGCTAGGGAGGGGCAGAGAGAGACAGAAAATCCCAACCAGACTCTGTGCTGTCAGCACAGAGCCTGACATGGGGCTCAAACTCACGAACCATGAGATCGTGACCTGAGCCAAAATCAAGAACTGGAAGCTTAACCAACTGAGCCACCCAGGTGCCCCAAAATGCACATTTTTAAAGACAGTGCTCTTTTTCACATTTAACGCCGACTTATCTTGGGTAATCAAATCATCTCCCAGCCAAGGATGAATAAAATAGTATCCATGAGGCGCTGCCCCAAAATAAAACATCGTACAGCCCTTATAAAGATGAGCATAATGCTAATAGTCGTACATTATGGGGGACAAAATTCCAAACTCTGGGAAGCAATGTAAATGTAATCTTATTCTGTCCTTAACAGGTAGATGCCATCCTTCTCTCTATTCTTCAGAAAAGGGGAACTTTTCTCAGAGGAAGAGTCATTAGTTCAACACTAGAGATTTAGTAAGTTTTAGAGTACGGTAGTAAATAAATACATGCATTATTGATAAGAACACATATTAAAATAATACTAATGGCTTAGATACATGTGGGTATTTAAAATTTATGAAGTGATTTTACTTGCATCTTCCCATCTGAGTGAGACTCTGTATAACTGTGGGAGGTGAACAGGGCAGGGAATGTTGCACTCATTTCACAGAACAGAAAAATCATAACTAATATTAATGTAGCACTTTGCAATTTACAGAGCATGTTCACATACATCACCTCATTTAATCTGCACAACCTGAGGAGAAGGAGAAGAAGAAAGGAGAACAAAGGATAGGAGGGAGGGAGGTCGTGGCAGAGAGCTATAACACTTCTTATTGGAGAACTCAAATCCTCTTGGGGAGTTTAAGTGAATTACCTCCTTATTCAGGAGGAAACTCCATTCCCATGGAATCATGCATCAGTGCTGGAACTTTTACTTGAATAAATTATGACCTTTCTTTTTCCTCCTTACTCTTCAGGGAGGGGCTTATTTAGTTGGTGAAAGGTGGAGAAGACATTGAAAACACTTAACTTTCTGTCCTTCCTAGAAGTACGACTGGAGCTGCCTACATGTTGGCCTGCTCTGTTGTATGTGGTGAGCTTGTCATTGCCAATTCTTCTGTAAGGAAGGCTTAGAGCTTTTCAGTTTAGTCTGTAGCTGGTTAGATGTATCAGTCAGGATTGGCTAGGTTATGTTGGGTAACAAACACCACCAATGTTTCAATGGATTAAAGAAAAGGTTTAAGGGGTGCCTGGGTGGCTCAGTCGGTTAAGCATCTCAGGTCATGATCTTGTGGTTTGTGGGTTCGAGCCACCTGTCAGGCTCTGTGCTGACAGCTCAGAGCCTGGAGCCTGCCTTGGATTCTGTATCTCCCTCTCTTTCTGCCCCTCCCCAGCTTGCTCGCTCTCTCTCTGTCACTCTCTCTCTCTCGCTCTCTCTCTCTCTCTCAAACATAAATAAACATTAAAAACATTAAAAACTTGAAATAAAAAAGTTTTGAAGGTTAATTCCTGCTTATACTGTACAACAGGGATGAGCTGAAGCACAGTCTGATGGAGGCTTCCTCTCAGCATTTTCTGCTATGATTATCAATGTGGAAAATGAAATGTGTCAAATCACATAGCAGCTCATAAAGCCTCCATCTTTAAGTGACTCATGACACTCCTATTCATAGTTCATTGGCCAAAGTAAGTCATCTTGGCATGCTAATCCCAAGTGGGGAAAAAAAAATCAGTCCTCCCATGTGAATAGCACAATGAGTGCCATAGTGGATCAGTATAAAGTGTACGACTCAGTGTTTCTTAGTATGTTCAGTTATGCAACCTCACCGCAATCAAATTTTAGAACATTTTCATCCCCCCCAAAAGGAACTCACACACATTTACAATCAACCTATACACAAGTTTTAAATAAAAACTAATCATAAAAAAGAAAAAAGTAAAACATTATATGTCATTGGTAAAACACATTAGATTTTATAAACAATAGAGTATGTATTAAGAAGGAGGAAGCGTCCAGTTCCTTTGAGTTAAAAAAGCAATTTCTAGGTCCTAAGATGAGAGTAAGGCATGGGGTGTGTGTTCCTTTTGTCCCTGGTTTTTCCATAGATTACAGGTCTTTTGACATTGTGTCTTTTGGATCCTCTTAGTTATGCTCTGCTTCTATTTTCTCCAAAAACAGTACTTTGTACTCATATTTTGCTTCTAATCTCCCATGTTCTTTTTTCCCCCACTTTTATCACATTGCAATATTAAATTATTAGCATGACAGCATAAATGCATTTACACAATACCTAATAGTAAAATTAATGTTAATACCATCCCCCTATATATGTGCAATTACCTATATTTATACAAAGTGCCATCACAGAACTTGGCTCATTTTAACTTCACAGTAAGTCTGTAAGATACCTATAATTATCTGAATTTTGCAAATGAGAACATAACAGTCATAGAGGTAAGACCTAAAACCAGGTTTACTGATTCCATGGACAAGGGTCTTCCTTATAGTGCTTTTAGTGTATTTTTCCTCATAGAATTGCCAAAGAAATAAGCAAGACTGATAATCAGCAGTATCCATATACATCCCGATGTTAAATTAACTGGAGTTATTCAATGTTTGTCTATCATTAGATCCAAAGTGGTTGATTAATGGGGGATTATGGGTTCTTTTGCTCAGGAATACTGAGAGAAACTGAGAGTAGAAATGATGTGGTCAAACCGGATGCAGGGATCATGAGAAACCTCACCTCAAGACACATAAATGAGATATCGGTGAGAACATTAAGGCGGGTGGGTCAGGCACTAGAAAAGCACAAGTCCAAACAGAAAATGGACTTAAGGAATGGTAACATGCCAGAAAGATGGTCAGAACTATAGAAATTTTCCTGAATCCAGAAAATGTAGCAAGACAGGGAAGATGAGGAAGATGGGACTGAGTCCCAGTTTCTTTCCTGTTAAAAGGGGGATAACGATATTTATCTCAAAGTTGTATTGTGTTCCATGACCACATCAACTAGATATTCTAACTAGGTGAGGCCATAGCATTCTACAATTCTTATTAACTGTCATCACATCTACTCACCTCCATAGTATAAGTTGGTAGTGACTGTGTCTTACTGATTATTGCTGCATCGGTAACACTTACTGGAAAATAAAAGTGATTAAAGAAATTTTTATGAAATGGATTTCATTAAAATCACATGGCTGAATGGGATGCCTGGGTGTCTCAGTTGGTTGAGTGTCAGAGTTCGGCTCAGCTCATGATCTCGCAGTTCGTGAGTTCGAGCCCCACGTAGGGCTCTGTGCTGACAGCTCAGAGCCTGGAGTCTGCTTCAGATTCTGTGTCTCTCTCTTGTTCCGCCTCTCCTCCACTCATGCTCTGTCTCTCTCTCTCTCTCTCAATAAATAAACATTAAGAAAAATTAATAAAAAATAACATGGATGAAGTACATGGCATAGAGTAGGCTGTTGACAAATGTTCTATTTCTTTTCCTCTAGAGAAGATTGCAACAAACTTTTTCTATAAAAGGTCAGATAGTAAATAGTTTGGACTTTGTAGTCCATACAGTCTCTATCAAAATTCCTCAGCTTTGCTGTTGCAGTGTGAAGGCCGCCATAGATAATATGCAAATGAGTGAGCATGGCTGTTTCCAATAAAACTTTATCTGCCAAAATAGGTGGAGGGCCAGATTTCGTCCTATAGCTTAGTTACCCACCCCTGCTGCAGAGAATACATTTATTTTTTTTTCAATATATGAAATGTATTGTCAAATTGGTTTCCATACAACACCCAGTGCTCATCCCAAAAGGTGCCCTCCTCAATGCCCATCACCCACCCTCCCCTCCCTCCCACCCCCCATCAACCCTCAGTTTGTTCTCAGTTTTTAAGAGTCTCTTATGCTTTGGCTCCAGAGAATACATTTATATATTACTTTCTGTAGCAAGGGCTACTTTTAAAACTTCTGAGTAGAAGGCATTGCCAGGAAAATAAATTTAATATGTGTAACAAAAAGTGAGCAACAAATGACCCCAACTACTAAAGGTAAGCATTGTTCTACCTGTCCACTCTCCATCCTCCACTTCCTCCACATTAATGTGCTTTACATTCTTAATTTCCATAGAAAACCTTTTTCTTCATAGGTAGCACCAACAGAGACTTCAACTTAATTCAGGTTGAGCAACTCTGAATAAGTATACACAGGTTTATACATTTCCATTCTATCATTGTAATTGCTATGAACACTGCTTATTATTTTTATTGGAAATAAACTGGTGTTGGAGTATAAGGTCTCAAAATACTCCCCATTATCATCTTAGTCACGAATATCTTTTGTTTTAATTATAAGTAAAAAGTTTCCATTTGTCATGTTAATAATCTCTTTCCTTATTTTTTTTTTTTCTTTTTCGAGTCTCTGGATCCAATTGCAAGACATCTTTTACAATTTTTTTTTTGTTTATTTTTGAGAGAGAGAGAGACAAAGTGCAAGTAGGGGAGGTGCAGAGAGAGAGGGAAACACAAAATCCAAAGCAGGCCCCAGGCTCCAAGCTGTCAGCACACAGCCTGACACGGGGCTCGAACTCACAGACTCTGAGATCGTGACCTGAGCTTAAGTCAGAGGCTTAAATGACTGAGCCAGCCAGGCACCCTGCAGGGCATCTTGATACATTCAAGTTGGGCAAAATGACAGAGATACCAGTATCTATATCTTGTGCCTTTTGCAACAATATAATAAAACAATGGCAATGCATTGATTGCCTTTTATGTGTCAGAATCAATGACAGGGAATTTATGTACGTCTTCTGATGTAATCCTTCTGAGCAATCATACCCATTCTACATGGCACAAAGTGTCGACTCAAGTGGTAGCTTACCCAAAAGCTACAAGACTGGAACCCAGATTTTCAAATACCAAATGTTTTTACTTAAAAAAAAAAGAAAAGAAGGAAATCCATCACATCTTTTCAACTGTACTCTGGATGTTCTAGTGTATATTTATATTTATATTTATATTTATATTTATATATTTTTTAATAAATATAATTATATATAGATATATAATAAATATATATAATCTGATATATTTTCTGATTATATATGTGTATATAATTATATATGTGTATATAATCATATATATATCATATATATGATTATATCATATATCATTATATCATATATATGATCATATATATATGTGTATATAATTATATATGTGTATATAATCAGAAAATAACAATGACCCTCAGCTTTTATATGAATGGTCCTTTTAGAGCTTTTAAGTTTTATCTCATTTAATCATTATGCAAACCTTATAAATTAAATACCATGAAAGAAATGCAGAGTTCTGGACACATCCCAAACACACTAAACTAGAATCTACATTTTAACAAAATCCCAAGGTAATCTGTGTTCATATTAAAATCCAAGAAGCACTGACTGAGTTAGATAATATAGATCAAAATCTTGAAAAACAGAATTTCTGGATTCAGATTGTAAGGGTCTACTTAGATTTTTTTCAAGGAATTAAAACAGTATGCAAAAAAAATGTAGAGGACATGCTCATTCTCACCAGCTCCCTGCTTCAAAAATCTCACTGTAGCAGCAGAGGATAGGAGAGAGAGAATATCTGAAGTTCCTTAACAGAAGCCTCACCTACAACAAGGGAAACACTAAGAACTTATATCTACTGCCCCCACCCAACGGGGAAAAAAAATCAGTCTATTCTAAAGGGGAGCTCTGGTCATAGGAAAATTCTGTTACATGTGAATGCCAGTGTCCATTTTTCAAAGTAACTATTATGTCATATACCAAATATTAGTTTGATTAAAAAATAGTTGGAATTCTTTCACAAGAGGAACATTATACATTCGGGTAGAATCTTCCTTTGGAGATCATAATACAGGCAGAATAAATCAGTGAGAAGAGAAGATTAATACCAAGAATCTTCTTCTCTTGCCTTCTCTCTACTCTGACGTTCTGTTTTTTCATCCTGTCTTGCTTTCTTCTCCTCTATCCTGTCTCACCCTTCTTCACTGTTCCCCACTCTGTCTGTACACATAATGTTATCTTATCCCTCCCTTGTCTGGCACCCACCCAAACAACAATGCCATTTCTTTACAATAATGCAGTCTGAAATGGAAAAGAGGAGAAATAATAAAAGATTTCTGAGCAGATAAAAACCAGTATCTCAAAATCTATGCAGTGATGTCCATACATTTTTTTTCATGAGAAAGAAGATCCTAGGTCCCATTTGTTTTCACTTTCCTTTTAAGTTAAACAAACATATTCATGTCTCTGTTTTTTTATTTTTATTTTTATAAGAGGCAAGTCATTTCAGCACATGTTTAAAAGCAGTCTTAGGCAAAGACACAGTGAAATCAGTAAGGACAGTTCAGACTGTGTAACTGATGGGAAAGAGTAAGAAATGACACAAAACAAATAGAACCAGGGGAAAATAACAGAACATACAATGTGCTGAAACTTCTAGAGGGAGATTGAAAATGATTCGGTATGCACATGAATGTTATAATGATGATTCTGTCTCATGAAAGTAGTTCAATTATGTGCAAATATGATACAATTAGTTTTTCAAAAAGGAGATTAGTAAAATAACTTATAGAAGCCACTCTCTAAAATGTCAAATTAAAATTTAAAAATCATTTTTTGGTCTTTAGATAGTTATATTTTAGCCAGCTGGAGAATACGAGATATATTTTGGGGGGAAGAATAAATGTGATAGGAGCAGTATCTTCTAGTCTTCAGACATGTTGAATACGATTATCACCTCCTTTCTTGAGAACTCTCGCATTTTCAAAGTATTTCTGAAATATGTATTTTAATGTATCATCAGAGGAACCATTTGTGATTGGAGAATAAATATAACAGTGTACCCATTTTACAGATGACGAAATTGAAGTTAAGAAAGTAAGTTGTCAAGTGTAAAAACAGTAAACACGTGGATGCTATTATCACCTAGTACTTTACCCAAACTACTGCCATTCATATTAATGATCTAGTTTTCCTTTTCCTTTTCCTTTTTCCTTTAATAAATCCCTCAAACGCAAGCACGCTATGTTGAAATGGAGTGATAAGCGTGTAAAGAGAGGCATTACTCACCTGCACAATCACACATACACATATACTTGCATACACGCGTGAATTTTATGGCCAAAGATGGAACAAAACTAACTGAACCAATGTTAAACAAGATTCTTTTCTACAGGCATTCTTAGGGCCTTTGTAAGATGGGGACACACTATTCAGCATTGTAAAAATGTATTTAACCTGATAGATTAGATTAGATTAGATTAGATATTACATTAGGTTGATTAGAGATACATATAGACAGATTTAGACATTTTATCCCTTTATTATTCATTTATTTGTTTGTTTATGTATGTATGTATGTATGTATGTATTTAGAGATGCATCTCTTGTAATTAGTGTTGCAGAATCACAGAGGGTATTTAAGGAGTTTATGTAAGGGAAGTGGTCTGAGCATGTTTTTGTTTTTGGAGGATAAATGGTAACTGGGAAGCAGAACTAGGGACACAGCCTGGGTGGGAAAGAAAAATGGGTGATGATGATATCAGATTATCACACTAGTAAATGGAAAATTAATGGAGTGCTGTATTAGGGTTGTGGCTCAGAAGATGGTTTGGAAGGATAGAATTTGCAGCCTAGGTAGAAATGACAGCTGTCATCCAGATGAAAGTAATATTCTTTTTGTTTTCAGGATTTAATCAATTTATTATTATTGTGTTATTTATTTTTTCCGTCACGATACGTGTACTCTTTCATCCCCTCCACCTATTTCACCCATCCCCACACACCTCCTCTCTGGTGACCATCACTTCATTCTCTATAGTTAAGAGTCTGTTTCTTGATTTATCTTTCTCTCTCTCTCTCTCTCTTTAAAGTTTATTCATTTATTATTTCTGAGAGACAGACAGAGCACAAGTGTGATAGGGGCAGAGAGAGAGACAGACAGATAGACAGAATCCAAATCAGGCTCCAGGCTCTGAGCTGTCAGCACGGAGACCGACACTGGGCTCGAACTCACAAACCATGAGATTATGACTTGAGCCAATGTTGGCTGCTTAACTGACTGAGCCACCCAGCTCCCCACCTTTCTCTCTCTCTCTCTCTCTCTCTCTTTTTTTAACTTTGCTCATTTATTTTGTTTCTTATTCTACATATTAGTGAGCTCATGGTACTTATCTTCCTCTGACTTATTTCACTCAGCATTATACTCTCTAGTTCTATCCATGTTGTTACAAATGGCAAGATTTCATTCTTTTTATGACTAAATAATATTCCATTATAGATCTATATTGATAGATAGGTAGATATAGGTAGGTAGGTAGGCAGGTAGATAGATAGATAGATATCACATCTTCTTTATCCATTTATCTACTGATGTATCTATGGACACTTGGGCTGCCTCCATAGTTTGGCGATAGTAAATAATGCTGTAATAAGCATAGAGGTGTATGTATCTTTTTGTATTCTTTGGGTACATACTCAGTATTGAAATTCCTGGATCTTGGGGTAGTTCTATTTGTAATTTTTTGAGGAGCCTCCATCCTGTTTTTCCATAGTAGCTACACTAGTTTGCATTCCCAGCCAACAGTGCAAGAGAATTCCTTTTCTCCACATCCTCGCCAATAGTTATTTCTTGTGGTTTTGATTTTAGCCATTTTGACAGGTGTGAGGCGATATCTCTTTGTAGTTTTGATTTGCATTTCCCTATGGTAAGTGATGATGAGCATATTTTCATGTATCTGTTGGCTATGTGTATGTCTTCTCTGGAAAAATGTCTGTTCATGTCTTCTGCCCATGTTTTAATTGGATTATTTGTTTTTTTAGGTGTTGAGTTGTATCAGTTCTTTATATATTTTGGATACTAGCCCTTTATCAGATTTGTCATTTGCAAATATCGTATCCCATTCGGTAGGCTGCTAAAATTTTTGTTGATTGTTTCCTTCAGTGTGCAGAAACTTTTTATTTTGATGTAATCCCAATAGTTTACTTTAGTTTTTATTTCCCTTGCCTCAGGAGACATATCTAGAACAATGTTGCTATAGCTGATATCAGAGAAATTACTGCCTGTGTTCTCTCCTAGGATTGTTATGGTTTCAGGTCTCCATTTAGGTCTTTAACCCATTTTGAGTTTATTTTTGTGTGTGGGGAAAGTAGTGTTATGGTTTCATTCTTTTGCTTGCGGCTGTCCAATTGTCCCAACACCATTTGTTTGAGAGACTGTTTTTGTCCCATTGTATATTCATTCCTTTGTCAATGATTAATTGACCATATCATTATGAGTTTACTTCTGGGTTTTCTATTCTATTCTGTTGATCTATGTGTCTATTTTTATGCCAGTACCATACTGTTTTAATTACTACCACTTTGTAATGTAACTTGAAATCTGAAATTGTGATACCACCAGCTTTGTTTTTCTTTTTCAAGACTGCTTTGGCTATTCAAGGTCTTTTGTGCTTCCATACAAATTTTAGGATGACGTGTTCTAGTTCTGTGAAAAATGCTATTGGTATTTTGATAGGGATTACATTAAATCTGTAGATTGCTTTGAGTGGTACAGACCTTTTAACAATATTTGTTCTTCAACCCATGAACGGAGGATGTCTTTCCATTTATTTGTGTCTTGATTTTTGTCATCAATGTTTTATAGTTTTCAGAGTACAAGTCTTTCACCTCTTTGGTGAAGTTTATTTGAGATATTGTTTTGGGTGCAATTGTAAATGGGATTGTTTTCTTAATTTCACTTTATGCTGCTTCATTATTAGCATATAGGAATGAAACAAAATTCTGCACATAGATTTTGTATACTATGACTTTACTGAATTCATTTATCAGCTCTAGTAGTTGTTTTGGTGGAGTCTGTGGGGTTTTCTGTATATAGTATCATGTCATCTGCAAATAGTGAAAGTTTTACTTCTTAACAATATGGATTTTATTCCATTCTCTTGTCTTATTGCTGTGTCTAGGACTTCCAATGCTATGTTGAATAAAAATGTAAAGGTCTTGTTCTTGACCTTAGGGGAAAAGCTCTCAGTTTTTCACCATGAAGTATGATGGGTTTTTCATATAAGGTCTTTATTATGTTGAGGGATGTTCCCTCTAGACCTACTTTGCAGAATTTTTTTTTTAATCATGAATGGATGCTGTACTGTCAGATGCTTTTTCTGCATCTACTGAAATGACAATATGGTTCTTACCCTGTCTCTTATTGATATCATGTATCATGTTGATTATTTTTGCAAAAATTGAAACACCCTTGCATCCTGGGGATAAATCCCACTTGCTTGTGGTGTATGATTTTTTAAAGCATTGTTGGATTTGGTTGGCTAATGTTTTGTTGAGGATTTTTGCATCTATATTCATGAGAGATACTGGCCTGTAGTTCTTTTGCATTTGTGTGTGGTGTCTTTATTGATTTTGGTATCAGGGTGATACTGGCCTCATAAAATGAATTTGAAAGTTTTCCTTCCTTTTCTATTTTTTTTGAATAGTTTGAGAATAAGTATTACCTCTTCTTTAAATGTTTGATAGAGAGGTCCCTGTGTGGCTCAGTCAGGTAAGTGCTGACTCTTGATTTTGACTTAGGTGATGATCTCATGGTTTGTGGTTTCAAGCCCCAGGGCACAGGTGATGATAACATGGTTTGAGCCCTGTGTTGGGCTCTTTGTTGGCAGCCTGGAGTCTGCTTGGGCTTCTCTCTCTCCCTCTCTCTCTGCC
This sequence comes from Panthera leo, assembly GCF_018350215.1. NCBI lineage: Eukaryota > Metazoa > Chordata > Mammalia > Carnivora > Felidae > Panthera > Panthera leo. The sequence goes on from NC_056691.1 coordinate 78,212,905, forward strand.
CCTTCCCCACTTGCTCTCTCTCTCTCTCTCTCTCTCAAAAATAAATAAACTTTAAAAAATGGTTGGTAGAATTCACCTGTGAAGCCATCCAGTCCTGGACTTTTGTTTTTGAGATTAATATTCTTTATGCCTCATCACTTGCCCTTATTTTCTTTTTAAATTTATTTTGTCTATGGCATAATGTCCATCCATTAGCAGAATTATATTATAAAGACATACTCCTTAAGTATGCACTAGGCTTGGGATTTCAACCTACAATGGACCTGCCACAAAGACTCTACCATGCACAATTCCCATCCACTAAGCATCAGAGTGAAGCCATTATCCGCAGAGTAGGAGAGGTCGCTTTTGTAAACTGCAGCCTTGCATATTTGTGGAACACATGAACTTCGGCTTCTAGAGCCCCCTGAATGATGGAAAGTTTGGCAGCTCATGGGTCACTGAGCTCCTTGTTCTACAAAGAGCTCCAAAGTTACTGAATACTCCACACAGAACCATAAATTACAGGGTAGTTATTTCTTAGTTATTTAGCGGTTACAGTGCAATTAGTTCCACTTAATGTCAACTTTTGCCAATATGTCTTCCATTAGCCTGAAAATTATAGCTTGGTTCTATAACAGTCATAATGTTCAAGCAGCTTCCAGACTCCAGCTTGCATTTGGGAGGGGAAGGCAGAGAGGAAATTGCTAGGAAAACAAAATGGATTTGCATGTGGATGTATGATCTTCATCCCCAACCATCTGCTGACAACCTTACAGCCCCTTTCTGTGTCCCTTTCTCTGTCAATGGCCGAGCAAGCAGGTCAGAGGAATACAATGCCCACAGTCAGGAAGTGTGGTATGAGAAAACGATAGGAATACATACCACAGGAATAGGATAGGAATACACTTGTCAGTGCTGAAATTCCAGGATCTGACAAGATGAAATCCAGGCTGTGCCACTCCCTAGGTATAGAGAAAGCTTGGATTAGTTCGGGTTTGTTACATAGTTCAGAGTTTATCAACATACCATTTCATATGCTAGACCAATCTCTCACTGAAGTTACAAGGGAATTACGAAAAGCCAACTTTCTTTCCTTGCTTTTATGCCAAATTTAGATAGCCCGTATATTTTCCACTTTATAGCATAACATTTTAAAGAAACATGGCTTGGGGCGCCTGGGTGGCTCAGTCGGTTAAGCATCCGACTTCAGCTCAGGTCATGATCTCACGGTCCGTGAGTTCGAGCCCCGCGTCGGGCTCTGTGCTGACAGCTCAGAGCCTGGAGCCTGTTTCAGATTCTGTGTCTCCCTCTCTCTCTGACCCTCCCCCGTTCATGCCCTGTCTCTCCCTGTCTCAAAAATAAATAAACATTAAAAAAAAAATTTTTTTTAAAGAAACATGGCTCATCATTTAACATATATACCGGGAGTCATCCATACAATGGAGTATATGTTTTCCAAAGTAGTCTATTTGGGCACTCTCTTAGCTTAATCCTTCAGAATGCTTTTGGGTCATCATTTTAATAACCCAACCATAGCATCTATTTACCAGGCAATTATTGTGTGCCAGACATGATGCTATTCATTTTGCTTGAGTTTCTCATCTCATCCCTGAAACAACCTCAGAAGGTTTGTATCTTGCTACAGTTTCCCGTTTAATAGATAAGGACTCTACATATCAGAGACGAGTAACTTATCCATGGAATAGTAGTTGAACCCAGGTCTTCTGGAATTGAAAAGCCATACTATCTACAATAAACTATTTATTAATATTTATTGAATAGCCACGCAGTATGAGCCAAGAACTGTGAAAACACCATGATCCTAGTGTAGAAATGGAATGGTATGGAGTTTCCAAAACAATGCGCTTGCTTGTACAAACATGGGCATGCCCACAGTGCAATTTATAAACTGACTCTAAAATCACTCACCAGCAGGCCATCTGTTTTGAATGATGCCAGCTTTGTTGAAGCATGTGTGACTTCTGACTACAGGGTCAGCAAGAGCCTGAACATCTCCATTCTGTTTTCCTTTGTTTCGGTGTCTCTTGTGATCCTCATACCATCCTGCTTTGAATTGCACCTCACTGTTTATGTCTGCTGCCTTCCACTTACCTTCGTGGGCAGAGGCTTGATACACTTCATCTCTATACCCACCTCAACACATGTACTCAGTAGGGCAACACACATAGTGGCCCAGGACCCAGGCTCTGCTTGACCATAAGCACATTTCATAACTTTTATAAACCCTAGTTCCTTAATTGGAAAAATGGGGATAATGACATTCACCTACTTCACAGGGGTTTTGTTAAAGTTAAATTGATCCATCCACAGAAAAGACTTAGAACAGCATGTGGCACAGAATGAGTTCTCAATGAATGGCTTAAGTTATCATTCATAATATTATCATGTTGATGGTGGTAATATTTGCCTATCCAGATATAAGAAGGAGAATGAATCAAGGCAAATTCTCTATGTTTTCCAGTTGACTAAAGAGTTGCACAAAATTAAACACAGTCAAGAAATGACCTAGGCTGTAGTGCATCCTGCACTCTTATCCACATCTTTTTCCCGTTTACTGAAATGTGTGTGTCAATGAATCGTTTAGTACTAGAGCACATGACATCAATCAACGCAGCTCACAGAGTATGCAACCCTAATGTCCGTCTCTTCAAGTATCCAGAGCAATGGTGATTGGCTTCCCCAGATTCAATCAGCAGATTTGCAGGAGGGCATAGGGATTGCCCTCCTTGGGCTCTACACTGGATTTCATTGTTATTAATAACAGTGTTACGACTGTGGTGGCCATGTTACTTCCATTATCTCCATGGCTCCAAAGACAGCCAATATGATAAATAAAACTTTTATTCTTTCACCCATTCACCTTCATGTTCCCAGGTATCCAACCTGGTAGCTCACACTTTCTGACAATCAATGAATATTTGCTGAATAAATGGAAGTTAAGTATAAAATAAGGTCTGTGGTATGTGACAGAAAACAATGAATCAAGTGATCAGTCAACCAATACTTATGATAGTCTTCCCCTAGAGAGGAAAGGAATTACAGGATAGGTACTGTACCTTGGCAGTACTTTCAAACATTGCATTGAAATTATTAAATATAATTTAAAAATGGTACTAAAATTAAGCATGGCCACGAGTAGTCTGATTCTACTTATACGTGGCATCTAAAGTTGTCTAATTCGTAGGAACAGAAAATAAAAGGTGGTTAGCAGGGCTCGGGATAGGAGCATAAGGACAACTGTTGTTTAAAAGGTGTAGACGTTTAGTTTTGCAAGATGAAAAAGTTCCAGAGATATGTTTAACAACAGTGTAAATATAACCCTACTGAACTGTACATGTAAGAATAGTTGAGGGGTGCTTGGGTGGCTCAATCAGCTAAGCATCCAACTCTTGATTTCGGTTTAGGTCACGATCTCACAGTTAGTGAGTTCAAGCCCTGTGTCAGGCTCTGTACTGACAACGAGGAGCCTTCTTGGGATTCTCTCTCTCCCTCTCCCTCTGCTCTTCTCCTGCTCACGTGCATGCTCTGTCTCTCTCAAAACAAATAAACAAACATTTAAATAAACAAAAATAGTTGAGATGGTAAGTGTTATGCAGTTTTTTTCTATAATAAAAAAAATTATGACCTTTGAATAGTTAAAAACACAAGGTTAAGTACAAAAGGCAGGAATGCATCTCTTCCTACCATTGTTTTTTGTTGGTTGATTGGTTGGTTGTTGTTTGTTTTTTTTTATACTAACTGCAGGGTTTAACCAGAGAAGAAGAACCTTGTAGGGTAAGCACACACATGCATGTGCACATATATACATACATGTACGTCTAGGAATTATTACATGAAGTTGGCTCATGCAATTGTTGAGGCTAGCTAAGAAATTCTAAAGTCTGTAGGACAGGCAGTCAGGAAGAATACAAGCAGACCGAACCCACAATCATGAGCTGAAACTCCCAGTGTGGAGAGAGTGGTCAGGAAGGAAGTTTCAAGAACAAACTGATTAAATCAGGCCTACCCTGGATAATCTCCATCCTGATTAAACCAAAGTCAACTGATTAGGGTCTTGAATCATATCTGTGCACTCCCTTCACAGCAGCATCAATATTAGTGTTTGAGTCACTGGGGGAGACTTGTACGTGCTACTAAATGACCACCAGCTTCCTTTTTGCCCTCCAGCTCCCCTGAGAGCAGACCCCTTTAGCTGTACCTAACTGAAGACATTTGAATAGGGCATCCTGAGGACTTTAGGTCAGGCTAGCCAAGCTGACATGTCAAAAAGGCATCACAATGACATCACAATGGTACCATCCTCTGTATGATATTAATACTTGATCTTATATCAGAAAGATTTACCACACTGGTACAGAAGAGCTCATTCTTTTTGGCAGCTGCAAGATATTTCAAGGCATGTGTATAATATAATTACTTCTGCTGATTGACATTTAGGTTATTTCTGATCATTTTTCTTCCAACAATGTTTCAAGGTTCACGTTGTATACGCATATATCTTTTCTCACATGTGCCGATATATTTATGGAATGTGTTCCTATAGTTGGGAATGCTGGGCCAATCATACATGCATCTTCAAACTGTGCCAGGTGTTGCAAAATGTCTCTTCAGGGAAGGTGCAGCAGCAGCATAACTATCCACCAAATATTAGACATTTTCCATACCCAAGATGATCCTGTTTCCTTCTTTGCCGGGACTCGCCCAACTCAGCAGTGCCCTCTGCTTTCCTAGGTAGAGATGATGTCTCCAAAGTGTGGGGTTTCCTATGAATCTACATTTTTACCTTGCATTTAACCCCTTCTCTTTGAGTGATTAGAGCAAATATTGAGTCCAGTATTCCACTTTACAAATAAGATATGCCAGCTAATATACGGTAAACATTTGAAGAGTCACAGACTCTTGGGGGGAGGAGACACCAAACCCCATAGCACGTATCTGTTCAATAGTGTACAAATTATTCACAGAAACGTATGTATCCATATTCTAAATCTATAAAGCCACCGGTGCTCTGTTTGATAAATTTTGCACATTTATAATTCTTTAAGGCTGTTTTATTTAGGCAAATGTCCTAATTAGAGAAGGATTGCACTGCTAATGGTGAATGCAGCTAAGATGATGGATGTAAGTGTTCAAAAAGGTTTTGACCTTAGAAAGTGGAGGACGCGACATACATGTGACAGGAAGAAGGAAGTAGTTTGGGCATTTTGCTTGTTATCTTTCACTTTTATTTAAAGACCTGTACCTAGATCTGTTCTTAATTTAACAGTTTTAACTTTTCAGGATGAACTCAGGGCCCTACTAATGATGTGACCTTTGTTCAGTGAGGTACAGGACAGGTTGTTAAAGACTTAAAAAAATGCCTGTGCACTTTCAGGAGAGGGAGGATGAACTGGCTCAGATGTTCTGAGTTCACAGATCTGCAGCTGTTTGAAAACCCAGGGAATTGAATGGGAATAAAATTGTCCACATCAAACAAAAGCTGTCCGTGGCTTTTGTGCCCGGGCTGATCCTTTGGAGTATCAAAGAAATCCTTTCCCTCCATGGACAAAATAACCCCATACAAATCAATAAAGAAAGAGGCAGAGGGAAGAAAGTTTGCCAGATTCAAGCAAGTAGATGGAGCAAGGGCTGAGGAGGATCCCAGAGAAGGAGCACAAGTGAGATTAGAGGAGGAGGGGAGAAGGGGAGAGAAGGCTGATGCTGTTAAAGGGACATGTCAGGCAGTGAAAGTTGCGGATGAAGAGAGGAGCAAATGGAAGAGAGGGAGAGAAAAGGACAAGCTGATATGACTGAGAAACTATAGAGGAAGGAGACACAGAAAGAATTAATCCACTAAGCTATTTGGTACATTTTTACGGGGTGTTTATTACAGAGGGATGATTCTGAGCTCCTTACATGTCATGACATAGATACCCTACTGGCCTCAAACCAGTCCTGGCCCTGCCATTTAATGCTCAGAGAGAACTGTCCCAGGCCCCAGAGACGTAGGGATGAACAAGACAGGGCCCTTGATCTGAGTAGAGAGGACAAAAGGAAGGTCAAACAGGTGACTATGATCCAGTGTGATATGAACTAGGACAGGGGCCATTCGGGGTGTTATGAGAACATGTAATAGGGGCATAACCTCCTCCAGGAGGGGCTGAGAGCTGAGAGAGACACTGGGAAAATGAAAAGAGGAAAGCAGGAGAAAGACTAGCATTTTTTTGTTGCTGTTGTTGTTGATGCTGATGATGAAAATGATCGTGATTATTTAACAGCCCATTTTATTTTTTAGGCACTGTGTGTACTATTGTCTCCTAAGACGTAGATTCTTCACAGATGTCATCTCACATCAGCACAGTTTTGCCCAAACTTTTTTATTGACCCATTTTGAAGATGAGTAAATCATGTATTTAAACTTTAGGCAATTTCCCCAAGACCACAGAAGGTAAACCCACCCAAGTCCATCTTATATCCAAGACCATGGTCTTTGCAGGGCACCGAGTTCCTGAAGCAAGGAGTGGAGGGCAGGGAAGGACGAAGAGGGGAGAGTGGGGTATGCAAGGAGAATGTGAAGCAGGATGTAAATGGAGAACAAAGGGAAGAAGGAGATGGCGGAGGGAAGATCCACAGCAGGTGAGAGAATGGGGGCGCATGCTCAAGAGGGAAGAGTGAAGGGAAAGGGCGCCTGATGAAGACAGAGCATAGTCTTTAGAAAATGGAAGTCTCCTGGGCAAGGAATGGTTGCAGTGAAGGAGCAAGCAGAGTGAGTGTGCGTGACGAGGACAAAATGTGAGAACGTTGCCTATGGCCTGAATGTCTGAAGTCTCATATATGGAAAAAATTGGCAGAAGAGGACAGTGACGGGGGGCAAGAGTTGGGGAGAAGTGACACTGTGGAGACTCGTGGACCCAAATGACAGCTGTGAAAAGCCTCCTCTTGGACAAAACTGGCCCCCTTGGGCACCAGCCTTGGTTCCCCTTGGCTTGGCCCCCACCGCACAAGCCACATTTTCTCTTCCCCTGAAGGTCCCACAACAGGGAGGAAGACACGCAGACTGAGATGTGAGCCCCACCATTGCTCCTACCACCTCTGCCGCCAATATGAGTGCCCTGGGCACAAACGGTCCCCTTTCCTGCAGTCGTTAGGAATGGAAGGACAACAGAGAGGGATTATGAACACTGAGGAGGAAGGGAAGAAGGAAAGAGTGTGTGTGGGCCATGGTGTGGGGCCGGAGGAGCGGTGAGGATTGCAATGAAGAGAACCACCGGGGCCAGCCTGTTAGAACTTAAGTGAATTCCCAAGACCTGCTCTCTGATTTTATAGATGGGGAAACTGAGGTCTGTGAGGGATAAAAAGCCTGACTGAATCATCCAGCAAGCTGAGGCCAAAGCCCAGCTCTGCCCCAGTCTTCTGCCCGGTGTCAATTCCGACACCCCATCTGTGATGGGCAGGGAGAGAAGAGACTTGGGGAGAGCAGGCACCTGGTAATTAAAACAATGTTCAGGGCCAGCGTCGCTCTTCTGCAGTTCCCCGTGGCAAGCGCTTTCGCCTGCAGGCACATCTCGTTCTGGGAGCTCAGGTTGTGAGATTGCAGATTGAAGCAGGTGCTGCTATTTCTGTCCCGCTCTATTTTCAACCTCAGGATGCAGCCTCCCTCGGCTGCGGGAAGGACTTGGGGAAACGTAGATCCATTGCTACTTCCTTTCTTCCTCCCCCAGCCAGTGTCCCCTTTTGCAAACATACCTCCAACTCTGTACACAAGGGGTGCTTCTACACCCCACAAGCCCTGCCTATGACCAGCTGCTTCCTGTCTAGAATGAGTCACTCTGGCTTCTGCAGGAATAGGTAGGGAGGTGACCTCATGTGACCTCTGTGTGAAGGTACCCTGGAGATCCCTTTAAACTGGTACCAGTAAGCTTCTTAGCACAGAATAGCAGCTCAGGATATGTGTGATGGGTCAATGAATAGACGAATGAATGAATGAATGCATAAATGAATGAATATTGAAGTACTCCTCCTCAGTTTGTAGTAAGTACACTTAGGACCAAGAAGGGAAAAGATTTGGCTAATATTTCACAGCAAGTGAGTGGCAAGGCCAGAACTAGAAGGGGTTCTGGCTCAGTGGGCAGGGATAGGGGGTAGGGACCATCTAAAACATCTATGTTATAATAAACCACAAAGGCTGTGTTTCACCTAAATTCTTCAGGCTCCATCCAGGCTAGTGAGTTCAGAAGTAAATCAAGAGAATCCAGGCATGATAAGACCCCAGAGACAGGAAAGAGAGTGAGACCATGAGTCCTTAAGTCAAACAAAAGAGGTCAGTGCTTATAAGGTGAGGTAGGGCAGGGAATATAGTTGGAACTATATTCTGAAGGGAATGGCCAACAGGACAAATACATACACTTGGCGACAGTGAAAACTCATGTAGAAGGAAGACATTTGGAAGAGCAGCTGATGTCAGAGTGCTGCTTGAGAAAGGGTTTCATTCTAACAGGGTGTGGAAGAAAGCGTGGTCAGTAGGCTGTAGGATGGTCTGGTCAGTAGCCTGGCCTGCTTTCCTGACCCACCAGGAACAGAGAACAGACAGGTGATGCCTCTCCATTATCTGGGCTCAAAGTAGATGTTCATGATGGAACAGGGAGAGACTGAAATGGTCTCTCTGGAGCGAGAAATCTTGCAAACCAGTCTGAATGTAAAAGAGCCAAAAAGTAATTCCAGAAGAGTTTTTATTAGTTTGTTTCCCTAAAGTGACTGTAGAAGAATAAAATTAATACGAGATGACAGCAGATCACTGTTTTACAGGAGGTAAGAGCTAATGTGTTACAACGAGCCCTGGATAAATATGCTCTCCTTTTGGCACCATCTGCGAATTGGAAAGAAATCACTTCCTGCCTTGAAGCCTCCATTTCCCAATATGTAAAATAATAATAGAGCTATAAATGGCTACTGAGGCTCCTCGCTCCCCTTCCTTCCTTCCTTCCTTGCTTCCTTCCTTCCATTTCTTCCTTCCTTCCTTCCTTCCTCTCTTTCACCCTTCGCTCGTTTGTTCGTTCTTTTGTTCATTCATTTGCTCCTTCCTTCCTTCCTTCCTTCCTTCCTTCCTTCCTCTCTCTCTCTCTCTCTCTCTCTCTCTCATATCCTTTCTTTTTGGTAAGTATTTATGACATCCATTGTTTCTTCTTGCAAGAAATATCTGGGGATAGAAAAATCACTTATCCTCATTTATTACTTTTATCGGGTGAAAAAGAGAGAGAGAGAGACAGGCATTTCAGAGAACCAGGAACCTCTGGGAGGAATCTAGTTTCGAAATGTGTTGGTAATTGCTTAGAAATCAGTCAGATTCTGAAGTCCTTGATAAGTAAGCTAAATGTTGAGAAGGTTCTGGATGCTTTGATATTTCAGTTCCCTACAAGCCCCCTTCCTCATACGCATAAGCAAAATTGCTTCTTTAACCAAGGTCAGGTTAAATTGACTGGACAGGGGCACACTCTGCATTTGGCTGCAAGCCAGTGGGAGCTTAATAACCAGCACATTTCGTCCAGTGAACTTTGTGGCTCAGGTCGGTTTCACATTTCTTTATATACTTTCTCTCTGCAAATGCCTTTCCTCACAAAGAGCATTTCCAAAGGTTGAATATAGTGATTAGTGACACATATGCATTTAATCTCCTCTGGTCTTTCCCTGTCTGTGCCTCCCCTCCTCACTTTGAGTCCTTAGAATTTTATGCCTGTATCAAAGAAATGTTTTCATCTGCCTCACTGCTATTTTCTTTTCTGTCTTATAAATCCTTAAAGAAATGTAGTGTGGGTGAATTCAGTGAGAGGCTGGATAGATGGCTCCAGAGAATGAATTCTCTTCATCTGAAAACAGTCTCTACACACAGAGAAGCAAACAGCATCTTCCAGTTCTGTCAACGTGATTATTAAGCATTCATAGAGCTTTTCCCCTCCTTCTCTAGAATAGCTACAAGCAGTTTAATTAGTCGGTTTTCACCCCAGAGTTGTAAAGATAGACGATTCCATTTATCCAACCTTAGATTAAATGCACATTTGAACCTAGGCTCTCTGACAGAGTACCAAGAGTGCTTGGCTTGGAGTCAAATGCCCCAGGTTAACCTTTCAGGGCTGAAGTTCTTAAGCTATGTGGCCTAGTACAAATCACTTCATGATTCCAGGGTCAACATGAAACAAGAATGCATATCATGACACCAACAGAGCACACGTGCTCAAGGATAATGATGTACTTCCCCAAAGGGGTTAAAATTGGTTATTATGGGGCAAGCAGGCACAGGTTTACATAGTGTACAGAAGTGGGTATTTAATGTGTTTGTAGCATTAAAGTTTTTTTTGGGGGGTGGGTGCAATTAGGGAAAAACATGTCTAAAATTCTCCAGTTGGAGGTGGCAATACAAAAAAAAAATTGAGAAACCAGGCGATGGAGAATAAGGGACGAAATATCCATTGAACACCCACTATATTCCAGTTCACATGCCTCCGTTAGTCCGCACAGTCTTATAACAAAAATGTAGGTATGTCTCTTCATTTAATAAGAAGGCTCAGGATAAGAGACAACTGAGATAATATGCGCAAAATACCCTTTAAACAATAAAGTGCAAATATAAGATGCTATTATTGGTAATTTCTGAATATACATAGGTTAGCAAATGGTAAAAACAAACCATCCAAAAGCTAGTGGCTTAACACAATATTTATTTAGCTCACAATTCTGTGGGTCGGTAAATTAAGCTGGATTCAGCTGAGCGGTTCTGACATTGGCCCGGCTCCGTCTCGTGTCTACCTGCAGTAAGCTGCAGGTCACTTAGGGAACTCTGTTTCTGCAGGATGGCTGGCTGTGGGCGGATTGGCTTTGGGGATGCCTAAGACTGATGTCTGTCATCATTCAGCCGGTTAGACCTGGTTTGGTTTCACAGGGCATCGGTGGGGTTTCAAGAGACCCAGCTGAAGTTCTGAGCTCAGAACCAACACTGTCGCTTCAATCATACCACATTTGGCAGAGCAAGTCTTAAAGCAAGCCCAGTTTCAAGCAGTAGGGGGATGACCCCCATCTCCTGATGGCAGGGACCACGAGGTTACACTTCAGTGAGTGTGGATATAAGGAGGGGAATAATCGTAGACCTCTTGATCAACAATCTTTCTCAACATAAGCATGACTGCATAATGGTCAATGACTTATCTTCCTTGTGAGCAAACAAACACCCTTAAAATTGTAAACTGTGATATGAATGTTATCACCGTCCCCTGGCTTTTGATCCTTAAAGCCATGCTTGGAATGCGTGAGTGAAAAAGTTGACACAATGTCCTCTTTTATATAAACATCACAGAAAGTGATGTTAACGGGAAACAAGTCAGTCCCAGTAGACAAGTACTTCATGATTCCACTTCTGTGAGCTATCTAAGGTAATAAAACTCAGAGAAGCAGAGAAGAGAACAGTAGCTGCCAGGGGTTGGGGTGGGGGAAATGGAGAATTGACCAATAAGTATAAAGGTGCAGTTTATACAAGAATAAGTTCTAGAGATCTTCTGTACAATATAGTGCCTACAGTTAGCAATATACCTTCTTGTAATTAAAAACTTCAGAATAGAGATCTCATGTTCAGTGTTCTTAACACATACACACACACACACAGAGGGGACACAGAGGGGACACATAGAAACTTTTGGACTTAATGGATATGTTTTTTGCCTTGGTTGCCACAATGGTATAAGGTATGTATGCATATGTCCAAACTCATCAAAATGTATACATGTACAACTTTTTAAATATTAAGTATATCTCAATAAAACTGAAAAGTAGGAGAAAAAAAGATTTGAAAGAGATACAGTTTTTTTTTCCCCAAAGCTTGCTTAAAACACCTCCATGTATAGAAAAGAACCTTAGTGGACATGCTACCTAGCCATTCATCCCAAGGCTCCAAGTTCTATTCAAGCGTTAAGTTAGGCCAACCGTTATATCAGCCTCGCACAAAATTGCCTGTCCTGAGTTATGATTTAATGTCACACCCTCTGCCTTTATGGAAGGCCAGTCTGTGAATCGCCCAGGAGAACAGTGTTTCTGTGTATTTTGAAAAACTCTGGTTGTAGATAAAGCGCATGGAATGATGTGGGTTTTTTTTCTTTCTTTGTTTAAATACTGATATACATGTTAAATTTCTTCTTGGGTTGAGGTCCAGAAAAGGATTTTCTCTACAGATGAATTTGTATGTTTTCTACTATTGTGTAATTCAAAATGCTTCTCTTTATAGCTTAGCTGCCAGAAAATAAACTAATTGTCCCTGTACTATAATCTTCTCAACTCAAGTGGCTGAAAGTGCCAATTCTACTTTTTTCAAAAATGCATTTTCAAATAACCTTAAATGTTATTTCTCCTACTTGTTTTAACTGTGAAGTCACCTTAAGCCATTTCAGAAGAAGTCAAAGGACATATTTAAACTATTTCTTTTAAGTGAACTAATGTCCTGAGGAGATGTTTGCATAATTATAAGTTTGGGTTTGAAAGATTAGCCCTTCAGATTCTATTTTTATCACCCTGCATCCAAAGACTGTGTGAAGCTGCCTCCACATGCATGGGGGTGCCTGTGTTTGCTTTGGTCCCAATAATCTCACTTTCCTAAACTCTGGTTATCTGCACTATAGAGACTTTCTCCTGAGCTATACTTTTTTTTTTTTCCCTCCTGTAACAATAGAATTCTTTTTTAAGACTTTAAGGTATTATGTTTACTAGGATTACTAATTATATGTAATGATACACAATTTAGATAAAGATTTAAAGCACCATGAAATGTACCCAACTCTAAATTGGTTCTTTTGCTAGCCTTCAAGTTGATCACAACTTTAGAAATGATAGTTATTGTTCTGATTGTGGAAAGCTCAGTAACTCTTCTGGGGCCACTTTAGTTTTGAAGTCAGACAGGTAAGTTTCAAAAGGGTAGACACTTTGGGGTGCCTGGGTGGCTCAGTTGATTAAACGTCTGACTTCAGCTCAGGTCATGATCTCGCAGTTCTTGCGTTTGAGTCCTGCTTCGGACTCTGTGCTGACAGCTCAGAGCCTGGAACCTGCTTCAGATTCTGTGTCTCCCTCTCTCTCTCTCTCTGCCCCTTCCTATTCACGCCCCCCCCAAATAAATAAATAAATAGATAGATAGATAAATAAATAAATAAATAAATAAATAAATAAATAAAACATTAAAAAAGAGAGGGTGGACACTTTGTGTCTGGGGTCTGCTGTTGTTTCTCTAGGGCCTTGACCACAGAGCCCAATAAATATCTACTGAGAAATTAGAGTTACTTCTCTCTGGTTGAACTATCTCAACCATGCAATGGGCATAAAAGTATGCTTGATGAGTTGGTGGCAAACACTACAAAGATAATGGCCATGAAGAGAGGCGCCTACGTGGCTCAGTCGGTTGGGTGTCCAACTTCGGTTCAGGTCATGATCTCACAGTTCATGAGTTTGAGCCCCGTGTCGGGCTCTGTGCTGACAGCTCAGAGCCTGGAGCCTGGAGCCTGCTTCAAATTCTGTGTCTCCCTCTCTCCCTGCCCCTCCCCCACTCATGCATGAGCACGCTCTCTCTCTCTCTCTCTCTCTCTCTCTCTCAAAAATAAATAAACATTAAAAAAATATTATGGCCATGAGAGCTATAGCGAACTATGAAACACAATGAATGGGGACATGTGTGAGAAAGAAAGAAAGAATCTTCTTCCTTTTTGGCTTTCTCTTCTTCCTCATCTCTACCATTATCCTTATCTTGACTTTTGACATTTCCCTTTCTGGAAACAGACTCAAGGTATCATCTTCTAAAATTGCTTTTGGACCAGCACTCATGAGTGTTCTGAAGCTTTACAGACCAGCACACTTTCCTAGGAGGTATTCTACATCCCGATCATTCCACCCTTGCTGGCTCAGTGAAAGCCCAAATTCTTACAGGTGTAATCTCTGCTATTCAATTCTATACGTCGCCTTCTGCTCCACAGCCCCATTGAGGCTGTTGTGCCCTTTGACGGAAAGAAGCATGAGGTGTTGGTCCCTCTTTGTCATATTCCATAAACTTCCTTCCATTGTGAGGAGTATAGAAGCAGGGAAATGGAGAGGATGGAAGAAGTAGAGGCACATGAAGACAGACAAAGGCACCCAAGCCTTCCATTCTTCCTACTTTAAAAAAATCGTACAGGGTCATTCCTTTTAACACATATTTCACAATGACAAGCTAATGGCCACAACAGTGTGATATAGAGAGAGAATTCCTTAAACACACACACACATACACACATACACACACACACACACACACACACACACACAGACACACACACACACACAGTTGTTTTAGAAGAGAGTAGAATATAGATGATAAAGTCACAACACGTGGAATGATGGAGTATTTCAGGGAATCTTTCTGGCACTGTAAAAAGAGCACTTTTAGACACAGGCCGGGGTCCTAACCTTGAATAAGATTCTGTGGCTCTTTGAACCTGAGTGTTTTTCATCTGCAAACTCAAAGTTCAGTGTAAGGTGGTCTCTCGGCCCTTATACAAATCTAAAACACCATAAACTGTGTCCACAAATTTGTGAAAACAAAGGCCACACATTTTTGGTGACATGATTAGAGCTAGAACAAATGTATTAAAATGGCAGTGGTATCAGTTGCTCTGGAGTTTACTCTTTCTTTGTTATTTTTAATGTCACATTTCATGTATTTTTCTGGCTTTCAAAAGGACCTCTGTAGTCCCCTGTGCTTTTCTCACTTACACTGGCTATTGAACAGTATGGGAAAGAGGGGCAGGGGTTTGCTGTTCGGGACTTTCTTAGAGACCTTGACCAGGCTACTTTAAAAATGCATTTTAATAAAGTCACCGTTGGTTTGGTGTTTAGTTGCTGCATTTAATTTATTTGTTAATTACAAATAATTGGTGATGGATTGTGGAAGATGTTTAGTTATCAAAGGGAAGCATAGACTTTAATTAAAAAGTAGAAACTAAAAGCATATCACATCCTACTGAAAACTGTATGTTTCTCCAATGCCAGTCCATGGACTGCTCTTCAGTGGTAGGAAATATAATTCTTTTTTAGCATCTCATCCTCAGCCTAACCAATGGTGGATTCTCAATATTTGTGGAAATGAACTGAATCCCTCTTATCTGTTTCCTAAATAAAAGCCTATTTGAAAAATAAGGCCACTGCGTTTATGTGAGACGGGATAAAGACGGCAAGCAGAATAGATCTTTAATCCTATGAACTCCTTTATCTTGGGTTTTTTTTCTCTCAAATGCTTTTATGAAGGAATGGATTTTTCTTTTTTGTAGCTATAAAGTTTTCTAAAAAACTACCGTGAAATCTTTAACAAATAATAATTTTACACTGTACAGTTCATCAATAAAATCAGTTACGGAGAATTGTGTAATAAATTACATATGAAATGTACTTGGAAGTAACAACACTCTGAGGTATCAGCTATGCATCACATTCGAGCTGAGGCAGACAGGTATATTGTTTATTGAATAAACAACCACAATGGACAAGCTGAGAGGGGACAGACATTCAAGAAATGTTTTTGTCTCTTGTTACCAGTGCTCCAGAATTGAGGTTGTTTAAACCAAGCAAACACTTGTTGAGACAGTATTAGGTTGAACCATAACAAACTACTCTTTATGTAGGTGAAACATAATTGGATACTGGCACGTTCACATGGCAACAGAGATCCTGTTCCCAACCAAACTGAAGTCAGGTTTCTCTAAACACTCTATCAACTATGTTCCATCCTTGGGTGTGTCCTCCCAGAGGCCACTCTTAGGAAGAGTCTTGTCAGGTCAGGTTGATTTAGTCAGAATCCCCCACCCTCAATATCCCATCTTCCCCCTCCTCCTTCAACACCCCCCAGTGAGATGTCATTATCCTGGCCTGCCTTCAGCAAAGAACCCTCTTAGATCAGTTGAACAAGAATTATCTCACCTTCTTACTCATTTTCCACCCACAGATTCCCCAACCCCACTCTACTCCTTAGCTATAAACTCTCTCTTTTCCTGGTATTCCAAATTGAGTCCAGTTCTATACTGAGGGGCTTCTGTTTCCCTCCATTGCAATATTTTCTGATTAAAATCTCTTTTTACTGCTTTAGTTAATTTCTGTCCAGCTCTGGTTTTCTTTAACAGTGATTCCATCTAAATCTGTGTACATAAAGCAATGTAGAAATTAGGGGATTCCAAAGATGAATATAGTCTTTACTGCAGTAACACATTTATATTCGGTTTTATTTGATTGAGGATATGAGGGGACTTACCAAAGATGAACAATAAAATAGAAAAGAAGCAGTTACTTAAGAGGGAATCTAAAAAGTATATGGAAATTAAAGACCAGAGAAACTTTAAATTATGCAGATCCTATGCACTCATCACTAGTAAAGCTGATTCAGAATATGACTGTGAGTTTCCTAGCAGCCAAGACTAGGGAGAAACAGTGAAAATAACACTGATTTTGCATGTAAGTGAAAAGCCTGCAAAAACAAGGTTTATGTCACATATGTCTAAATCACACATGGAAATGAGTGATCTGTTTAATAAATATATTTAATATCAGGAAGATAATATTTTTTGTTACTATTTTTGTTCTTTTGTGGTGGTGGTAGTGATAGTGGTAGTGTTTTGTTTTGTTTTATTTTATTTTATTTTGTTTTATTTTATTTTAATTTCCTAATGAGATACAAGAGAACAAGGATCCAAAGGGGGAATTTTGGAAAATTTTATGGAGAATATATCATTTGAATTACATTCAAAAGTGTATAGGATAATGATACTTAACACATGTAATATTTAATGGGTACAAGACGTCCTTCTAAATATTTCATATTATTAGCTCATTAATATTTTGAGGTAAGAAATATTATTTCACATTTTACAGATGTGGAAACTGAGGCATCAGGCAACTAAGTAACCTGCCCAGGACCACACAGTTGGTAAGTGCCAGATCACGTTTCAGAGCTGGCAGTTTCAAGCCCATACTCTCCCAAACTACCATTCTGCCCCTCTTATCTCTCTACCGTCTTACACATTTATAGGCCTTTAGAAGGAACTTAGAAAGCGTGCACCCATCGTCACCCACCACACACCCAAAGGTAGCAAGCGAATGCATGTGACCCTGATGAAGAGGTGTTTATACTACACGGTGTTGCCAGGCAACAGGCACTTGGAATAGATGTGGAGGCAACTTAGCAGGTTGTGGAATATGGTAGTTAGGAACATGGGTTCTGAAGCCAGAAAGACCAGGGTTTGAATTCCTTCAATTTACTGCCAAGGAGATCCAGGATGTTTTCTAATCTCTCGTAGCCTCAATGGCCTCAGTCTAAAAAACAGGACCATGATTTCTTTCTCACCAACTTTGTGCATGGATTACATGATAATAATGCATGAAAAGCGTTACTTAGTGTATTGTCTGGGAGCTTGCCACAAAGGGTACCAGCGAGGGTGGTGGTGATAATTAGGCTGGAGGAACAAGTCCTCAAACAAGGATGAATGAGCCCAGTAATCTGAAACTCTAGGAGTTGGGTAGAGAACATCCAATATTGATCCATCCAGGTATGTACAGGTTGATTGAGAGACTACCAAGCCCCAATATTTATCAATGGGCAAAGAAGGAGCAGAAAAATGAGCCTTCATCATTATTTCAGAGAGCTTCCTTTTATAAACTGGAAAGAAAACTTACAGGGGCGCCTGGGTGGCTCAGTTGATTAAGCGTCTGACTCTCAATTTCAGCTCAGGTCATGATCTCATGGTTCGTGAGTTTGAGCCCCTGACCATGTATAGAGCCTCCTTGGGATTCTCTCTCTCTCTCTCTCTCTCTCTCTCTCTCTGTGTCTCCCTGCCCCCCCCCCCATGCTCTCTCTCTGTCTTTCAAAATAAATAAATAAACTTTTTAAAAACTTTAAAAAATTACATAGCCCCCTCCAGGTTTAGCATACCCATTTTATGGGTGTCATCAGATTACAGGGCATGATAGCTGAAGGAGTGCAAAGAGTTGAACCAGTCCAACTTCTCCATCCCAGAGTACTTGGAAAATTAGGCTTAGAGCAAAACAAGCTACTCAAACTTCTAGGGCCAGTTAATGGCAGACCTAGCCAGTACCTCTTTCTCCAAGGTTCTTTTTGCTGCCTAGTTGGCCTCACTGAAGCACTCGTTCACTGCTGATGATTAGGGAGGGGTGTCCTGGGCCAGGTGCTAGGGATACAGAGATGAGTGTGCTTTTTCCTTCATACCTTAGGGAGACATGAATCCCTGAAGCCGACTTGGAAGAAAGAGAAAGGATTGATCTGCAGAAGCTATAGTGATATTCACTAATTTTATAGGAATCGTAAAGAGCCACCCAACCTTGTGTGGCATGAGGAATGGTCAGGAATGGCTTATGGAAAAGGTTAATGGTTGTGCGGAGAAAGAATAAGGTAACTAGGAGAAGAGGAAGAGTCCGCTTTTTCCAGAGGGGGGTCTGAAAAGCAATGAACTTAGCTATGCCCACTTAGAAAGCACAGACCCCACCCCCAGGGAAGAAGTGAGACACTTCATCACAAAAGCACGGGCCAGATGCCTCTTGATAACAGTACCCACTACCTTGCTCCCAATTCTGTGCTGAAACAGGACTACTATTAATTGTGTTCTAGATGAAGAACCCTTAGTACAGAGAAGTCAAATAACCTTTCTGTGGTTTTCAATGACTACCAGAAGTTGGATTCAAAACTCAGGCATCCTGGCTCCAGATTCTGTACACAATCCTAACTGTTCTAACTACTGCACAATATCCTTCTGTGAAATCAACTCGCATGTGAATCTATCTCAATTAGAAACACAATTCCAGAGAAAAGCATTGAAGAAGTTCAGTTTGGCAAAGGAAACCAGAATGTGTGCATTTAAGTTTATTTTAGCTTATATAGTCAGAATTTATTTGATAATTTTAACTACATGCTAATTCTTAAAATGATCAGAAAATGAGCCAGGTCTTGATTTTTTAACAGTAATTTTTCTGACAAAATTGTAGGATCAAATGAAACGAAATCCTTCACTTTGCATTTCGCTTTCATATCATGATTAGGAGGAAGGTAATTTTTGTAAAAATATTTGAGAGATTCATCATTTCCCCCTTAGGCTTCTCCTAATCCTTTGATATTCAAATATTTCTCTTTTGAAGCTTCTAATCATCTTCCTTGTTGATTTTCTCTTTTCCAATTGTTAATTGGTCTAACTCAGCCTAATCCTCCTTTGCCAATGGCTCAAAATGCGATTCCTGAGAAGCCCGGCATCACTTTCCTCAAATCCGTGGCACTCTGCAGCTTTCCCAGGATGATAATTTCATTTTGCATTGTATTCTCACCATGATATGGGTGCTCAACATATTTTACAAAACCAGCGATGGTCTAAACAACAGCAGTTCTTTTGACACAATGGGAAGAAACAGGGTAAATATGTTGGTGGAGACTAATTTTACAACAACTAGTGTTTTGCATATTTTTAGGTGGCAAAGGCTTTTTTTGCACTACCATCACTGTCTAAATTCAAGTAATGAACACTCATATCCCAAGGATCCCACATATATAAAGGTACCTTGCAATTCCCCAGGGTTCCAGAGCTGGCAAAGGAGGAAACAAGAGACCCCATCTGCTCAGTTTGAGAAGTAGAACATCTTGGGAAAAGAGGCAGGAAAAAGATTTTATAAATAGAGTTGTATTTTCTATGTACATTCTGCATATGGAATACAGCTCCTAATAATATATTTCACCAAGTTTATGGGAAGAAAAGATTTTTTTCCCGTACTTTGATGACTTAGTACATGCTGTGAGCTGCCCAGAGACAGTGTTTTTCTAGGGAGTTGAACTGCATGCAATCCCAATGATTTTGTTGAAGTTCCCATTGCCTAGAGTGGATAAAGGACTTCTGAAATTCAGCACCTCCTAGGCATCGTCCTTCTCCCAGGGAAAAATAAATAACTAGTTCTGTCTCCTTAATCTGCAGCTTTCTTGTGGAGCTGGGGAGCCGACACTTTCATGAAGAAACTTTGAACAACATCAGTGCTACCTACTGGTAAGTCTGGGTTTAGAGGTCATCCCAAGAGTGCAGTCAATTCCTTGTTGTCAATGAAGAGAAGTAACAGGAATCTATTCTTCAATTCAAGGAGAGTAACACTGGTGGAGATGTTCTTTCTCCCCTGCTATGCCCAGAGCCTTTCTTCAGAGCTGGTTTGTGTGCAAAGAGCTGGCCATCTGTTGTGTCTAGGGATGCAGTGCGTATGTCTGAGTGCAGGAGAAGAAATGCAGACTCTCAGCTTTACAGAACTGAGTTCCAGAATTTCTTGTGTCTCAGGAGCTTCCTGGAGCCAAGAAGTAAAGGAACAATTGTTGTCAGTGGACTGTTCTTTCGGTTTACATCTTAGCCTTGGAATCCATAAAAACCCTCTATTCCCAGCACATGAGTCAATTCTGTTCAAATCCACACATTTTTATTAAGCTTGGTATTTTGCACCAGCCACCGTGAGAGTCACATAAACACACATGTGCATACACACATCTACACACTAGCTACCATTTTCTGTACATGTTGTATATTCCACTCATCGTGGTAAGAGATTTATGCCCCTTGCCTCTTACAAGTTTTGCACAAACTCCTGCAGGAAGATCTTTTTATTCCTGTTCTACAAAAAGGACATTGAGGCTAAGCAGGGTTAGGAAACATACCTAAGCTCACAGAGCTAACCTACTGTGAAGAACTAGAATTTGAAAGCAGGTCACCTTGGTTTCAACACCTATAATCTAACACCTACAATCTAATTTTATCTCTTGTATATATGTATGTTTGTGTGTTTAGGTATGTAATACGATAAAATATTTGAAAGGCATACCATGCTGATTACTGTGATGGAGGTGAAAACAACACGCCGTTGGGAACGTAGAGGTATAAAGATTCACTGAAGTCTGAACTTACAGATTCTCAGGATTAGAAGGAACATCAGATGGCCTTAAATTATCCTGTACTGAAATATTCTGTACTGATTAGTAATCAGGAAGGGTGACTCCAAAATCTATTTCAACTCTGAGATATTATGATCTTAATTATTACATGATATCAGGTGGTGCTTCTCAGTTTAGAGTATCTTGGCATGGATGTGCCAAGGATCAATTTTACAGGATAATGAGTATTTCAGAGACTATAAAAACAAGAAGGGAAATATTGTTGAATTTAATGCAAAGTGTGTATGATGTTTTACCATAAATCAGGAGATTTCAAAAGAATTTTGCACTTTTAGAATCCATTTTGAACTATACTTCCCCTAGATTCTTATGAGTACATTTGTATTCTCTTTAGTCATAAGATTTTCCTTGGGGGAAAGATTTTCCTTGCTTCCTTGGGAGCAAGCTGTGAGAGACCCTATGCCTCAGATCATCCCACTGTCATTTCTAATTCACGGAAAGTATGTCCACAGTTTGAATTGAGATGTCCCTTTCCTTGCATCTCTAAGCTCTAAACTTCCCCTATGGAAGTGGCCAATCCTTTTACTAACCATGGTTTTCAGAAGAAGCCACATCTTCTCTTTTGTTGTGCCAAAGTCTTAGAGCAGTTTTTATCTGTGCAAATTGCTCATCAACCATATTCACATCATTTGACCAGTCAGACACATCCAGAACCCAGATCACACAGCTTTCCTGGCACAAAACCAGTATTCAATCGATTCTGTGATGCAGAGAAGATCATTCCCTTCTGGGGCCCAGTCTCTTTTTCTGGGCAGTATAGAAGATACAGACTGTTCATGTCTAACATTTATGGCTATGGATCGTGAACAGCAGCTCAAAGGTAAGCCATTGCTAAGCGCTTGGCATTTTCCTTAAACAGAGGGTCCTACTGCACTCCTATGCTTGCTTTAAAATAACTTAACATCTCCTAGCACCTCTGAAATGAACCGGGCCTTTGATTCCATAGTAAGCCCTACAGACTTATATTTTGGCTGTTTAATTTCTGTGAATAAATATCAGAGGTGAGCAACGTTGTAAAAACAGCATCTCAAGTAGGATGAGCATTGTTTACTTCAATAAAGAATCTGAACAACAAGCTAGGACTGCCTAGTCACCACTGATATTTTGGAGGGTGTCAGAATGCAATGAAAAGTTAATAAGTTAGAACACCCCACAACCCAGGGTTTCATACTCTCCACCATGGCTAAGTAGCTTATGCACACCAATCATCCCTGGCTAAAGAAACCACAGGCACAAACTCCCCCCGGTCCCATTGTCCTGCCCAGTCCAGCCTCCTCCTGCTTCTAGATGCCTCCTCCCTGTTCCTTGAACATGCTTTCATGCCACTGTGCATTTGCAGAGGCTGCTTTCTTTGCCTCAAATGCTCTTCCCCCAACTTGGCAAATTCCCTATTCATCCTTCATGATCTAGATAAGTTGAGCCTGAGCTTTGGAGACACACAGAGCTGGGTTTGAATTCTTATATTCTAATAGGTGTGTGGCTTAGGTAAACCACCTCTGAGTTTGTAAATTGAGTGCAACAATAATTACTGTGCTATGTAATTGCTGTGATTAGCACATTAAATATAATTTTTTTCAAATTATTAGTAAAATGCTTATCACATAGTTGATCCTGGGTTATTTTTGTTATTATTAATAGTTTTTTTAATGGGATTATAAATGGTATCTGTCTCACTCCTAATTCCTTGTTCTTAATTATTACTCAATAATAACCATTTTATTATTTGGAATTAGGAATCTACAAACTTTCTACAAGGGGTAGGATAGTAACCATTCTAGGCTTCGTAGGTCATAAGGTCTTCGTGAGCCCTGCTGGTGCAGCATGATGCTGCATTTACTGGGCGAACATTCCACAGGATATGTAAACATCAAATCATCATGTCATACACCTGAAACTAATGTAAGGTTCCTTGTCAAGTATATCTCAATTTTAGAAAGCTCACATATGCATAAAAAGGAAAAGAAGTATAATCTCATTGGGTTAATGCAAAAAAGAATGGGCTAGAGAGTTTTGAGCTCTGATATCAAATACCAGACTTCATTCATCTTGTGATGCCCAGCATCTAGCTCATGCCCAGCATCTAGCTCAGGTGTCTTTAAACGATGACCCGTGAGCCAAATCTGGCTCTCCCCCTGCTTTGAAAATAAAGTTTTATTGGAACACAGCTATTCCCATTGGTTTATGTACTATCTGTGGTTGTTTTTGGACAAAAAGCAGAGTTGACTACACTGGTTGATAACAGAGACCCCATGACCTTCAAAGCCTAGGACGTTGCCATCTTGTCTTTTTTCAGAAAAAGTTTTTCAGCCTAGCTTAATGCTTGGCATCTATTTGTTGAATGAATCGAGAGTGACCAGAAGTAACCAGACCAACAATCTGGCCTCAGGACCTTGTAAGCTTCAGTAAAAACAGATGGAAGGAAGCAGGAGTCATAAATCTCAGAAGATTCATAGATGTCAGAGAACCAGCAAGAGTGGTCATGGTATTGAGGGTTGTGAGCATTGGTTTTAGGACTAAGACTAGTATCCTGTAGAGCTGTTCTTTGCTCTCTATTAGATATTGATGGACCTGGCTATGTCCAAAAGGGAAAATTAAGTCCCAGAGAAGGGAATAGCTTGCCCAAGGTCATATGCCTAGTGCAGCACCGGGTGGGGCCAGGCTGGTTGCAGTTCACCGCCTTAAAAGTAACATATGCTCCTGATGGAGCCCTACGCCGAAATGCTTGGATCACCCTCAAAATCCTATGGTTATAGTAGAACTTCTAAGACCCTGAAATGTTTGTCTTTTATTTGTCCATCGGCATCTTCATGGCCTATGGTTCAAGATGATCAGCTTATGGTGTGCTTATTTTTGTAATGACTACCCATAAAAATTTAAAAACACATTAGAGCATTTCACAGATGAGCAAGTCTATGACTGATGAGGCATGAAATTCCCATTTAACCATATTTGACCAATATTATTCTCTACCCTGGCCCCCTTTTCTAAAGCCCATCATACTATAATAAGGTACTTGTGATAATTCTTTTTGGAAGGTTTTTATGTTGTTTAGATATCCCCCTTTTTAGCTCACAATATCACCATGCTACTTTGGGGTATCAAAGACAAAGTCTTATTTGATCATACCCAGTTAATTAGTTCATGTGGAACCACTTTTAATCAAGGATAAACCATTTTTCAGTTTTGCACTGTCCAGCTGCTACCCTGACTATCCCCTACATCATTTATAAACAACTGTCTCTCCTAGTTAACCAGAGATCCCGTTTCTTGAAGATGTCCAAAGAATGTGAAAACTTAGCAGTTGAATTGAAGCTGGAGGGAAAAATAACATTTCACATTTTTAAGTGTATTTGTTTATTTTGAGGTGGGGAGGCAGAGAGAGAGGGAGAGAGAGAATCCCAAGTGGGCTCTGTGCTGATAGTGCAGAGCCTGATGCGGGGCTTGAGTCCATGATACCATGGGATCATGACCTGAGCCAAAATCCAGAATTAGAAGCTTAACCAACTGAGCCACCCAGCTCCTCAAAAAAATTCACATTTATACAGAAATTTCCACTGCAGGCATTTTGGTGTATGCATAAATTTTAAACTTTGCTCTCTGGAGCAAATACAAGCTATCTATCCATGAAATGTCTCATATGATCTGAGAACTGACTACTCAGAGGTATCTAGCTCACTCTTTCAGAGTCCCTCTTCCTGCCAGTGCATGCCTTTATCTAATGCGTTAGGCTCTCTAAGCAACCCAGCAACCCCACATGTTCCTTAACCTTGCAAAGGACATTTCCAACAATGGAGAATTCAGCCTCTCTGAAGGTTTCACACTCGCCTGCTAGGAAGTCTGATCCTATAAGAGTTCTACCTAAAGTCCATACTCTTGAAGTCTCAGTGGTCTTTATCCTGACTTCTAGGGCCAAATCAAGCAAGTCTTCTCCCCTTAGGATGTAAATCATCTTTACAGGATTGGGAATGACTCTCACACCTCTCTCTCTGTAACGTCTCTCCCTTCAAGTCTTATATCTCCAGTCCAACCACCCATGACAGTTAGTTTGAAGTCCCAGGCCACCTCCCACAGACATAATCCCACTCACCAGTGCTCTCGAAGAGGGCTTAAATATCTTGCTTCATTTATCAGGTGTCATATTAGGCAGTGATTGGATTTGATTGTGTGGTTAAAAGGAACAATACACACATGCACATCTAGTCTTTCCATGGGAACATTTGTTCTAGATTCTGGAGTCTAGAACTGGATGAGCTTTACTAAAACCATACATATCTTTTGTTTTGTTTTGTTTTTCATCTGCTTCTGTATTTCCTTTATCTTTATTTTCTTCAACACTCTTCATTTTTATAAATGATAATAAAATTGCTATGCCCAAAAGTAATAGAATAACTTGCCTGAGTTCATGCTGTGAAATGACATATCCTTGCAAGTATTTAAAGCTAAGAAAATAATATTTAAGTAGAGTCACTGTGTGCCAAGTACTTTGAACATGTTTTCTCATTCAATCTTTGCAGAAAGCTCCATACTTTCATTCCTATTTAACAGATGGTGGGACTGAGGCTAGGAAAAAGGAAAGCTTCACAAATGCTCAACGGAAGTAAGCCCAGACCTTAGTCATTTTTCTGGAAGACCACTCTGCCCTTCAACTCAGAGTCCTATTTAAATCGTGGTCTTCTCAACCTTAGGCCAATGATGCTGCTTCTTTCTGAGAGAAGTAATTCTTCATCTTTTCCCGTAATTATAAAATCCTAGAGCAGTAAAAGACCATATGGAGGCTGTCGAGTCCAACTTGATTACTAAGAAGAAAAATATGCTCTAATGTTGGGTTTCTGCATAACTCAGTTTCCTTTCTACTTTCACATGTAGCATTCTGTATTTTTGTGAAGTTTAATATCTTAGATTAAAAAGAATTCATCATCACCCTCGCCGGAACAGGTTGTGTCATTTTATGACATCATGGTCACCATAGCAACAGCTGGGAGTTAGCAGCATATTGCCCTCAGTTAGAGATCATGGCAATGAGTTAACAAAGTATGGCAGCTTCAGATGCTGATGTGAACGGGAAGGGAAGACGTGGAAAAGGAGGAACAGGTGTGCTACTTTTCCTGCCAGCGTTTCTTAGACCTGAGATGAAGTGGGAGTGAACATGTGAATAATCTTTAAGGAACAAAAATAAATCTCCTACTCACCTAGCCAGTAAAGAGAAGAAGAAGGGGAGGGGATAGAAGGGAAAGTAAAGTATTCTGGTGTCCTATTTCCAAATGTTAGAGTGTCGAAAAATCTCAGTCCTTTCTCTGCCTTTTGTCCTTGATGGTGCAGCCTACCAGAAAGATCAGGGGATTCAATAGACCTGGGTGGAAATTTTTGACTCTACCAGCTATGAGCTTTCCACACTTGAGAAAGTTACCTAATCTTTTGAATCTCAGTGATTTCATCTGTAAAAATGGTGTGACCTTTGCATCCTGAGAGCGTCAAGAAAGTGAAAAGGTAATGCAGCTGAGGTAGCTGACGTAGAAGGCCCTCAGTTTACCTTTTTTTCTTTCTAGGTGGTGCAAATTTAGACTTACAAAAGAGGATAGTCAGTGGTAGGCACATGGATGGCCATTGTACCCAATTATACTTTTCTGCATGTTTGAACTATTCCATAATTGTTTCACTTCTAAATAAAAATGTGTAATTTAAGTCCCACTTAATGTAATAGGTATCAATTCTAGATATACTTTACTCTGTGAGCTTGGTCAAACCCCTTCGCGTCTCTAAGCCTTAAAATTGTATGAAGAGAAGAATAGATTTTTATGCTTCTGTTATTCTTGGCTATTTATATCACACCTTGATTCCATGTAGTTGTTAAACATGCCTTTCTACACCCATGGATTTATCCATCGCTGTAACTGCGATATTGAAATTGGATATTTACTTCTATTCTTCTTTGTTTAATGAATATCTTTCTAATTAGACTTTAGCAAGTAGATTTTGCATGTGTTTTCTTTCTTGTACCTCCAGGTTTCTGGCACTGTATCTTACACAGAGAAGGTGCTCAATATATACATTTGTTCAATAAGCAGATGTCGAGTAGATATCATTATTTGAGATAAGCACTTACAATGTTTACAAAATATTATTGAATACCTCTGAGTCCACTCACTAAGTTAACCAAAAGGGTCTATATATATACATGACTTTGTCTACATCTCTGCCTTTCAGTCTTTTGTCCTTGAGTCTGTCTCAAGCTGAGTCTGCTTCTCTCTGTGTCTCTCTTTATCTCTCTAAATAGGCCTGCCATTCTCTTCTTTCTGTACCTTTAAAACTCTCCCTTCCTGTCTTCTACACTAGGTCTCCCTTTTTCTGCTCTCTGGTCTTTAGAAGATTTTTCCTTGGGACTCCCCTGCCGACATAATTCTGTGTGAGTTACATTCGTTTGCAAAACCTTTCACTGCATGAAGATGTTCTATTAGTAAAAGTTCATTTTTTTTTTGTCCCCGACAGAGCATCATACATCACTAAGTCCATAGAGTCATTAGCTATGAAATTAATCGGAATGGAGGAAAGCAGAATAAAATCCTCGACCTCCGTGAAGCTCACCGTGTCTCAGGCTCAGCTGTGCCTACCCTACAGGACCCAGCCCTCTCAGGACCCCTTGGCCATTCCCGCTTCTGAAGGGGCACAGTGAGGGAGGCTGTTATTCACCCCAGCAGATATTGTGCTACTGCTGCTCAGGGACAGAACAGGGGACCAGAGGAATGGAGAGTTGAATAACTCGAATATAAAATATCCCACCTGGGAGCTTCCGTTACTGTTTTGAGAGAAAGTGTTTATCTGCCAGAACCTCTTTCAGTTTAGGCGGAAGGTTAACTGCTCCCACCCTTAGGGGATAAAGAAGAGATTGTTTTCACATCACTGCCCTGCCTCATGTATAACATTTAGGGAATGCTGCCTTAAGATTATGATATGATTAGGAATACAACAAGGAAGCAGAATGCACATAAACCTCTAAGAAGCACTTGATCTCTGTATAAATTATGTTCATTGGCTACTCTCTTGGTCTTAACGCTCTCTGGGCCTCAGTTCCCATGTCAATAAAATGGAAATAATGATGCCCACTCTCTATTTCCCTGACAGAGTTGTGACAAGAGAAGAAAAGAATAATATTAACAGTGAGATATTAAAATGACTGTTTTATTTCTTAAGATTCTCAAAAGTTAACTTGGTCAAACAAAACCACATGTTGGGATTCAAAACAAAACAAAACAAAACACGTGACCATTAATCACACACATTGCGTCCACCATGTGGATAGGAAGATCAGCTGTCATGTGACAAAGAATACTGGTCACAGCGCCTCTCAGCACTGACGATTCATGTGACCTCAAGTCTGTGAGCTTCATCTATGTATCGGTGAAATGAAGACAGTGGAGGTTACGTATCAGGGTGTTGCTATAAGTCCTGAACATCCACCTGCCTTTATTTCATCGGAAAATAGCATTAGCTAAACATTATGTTCCTGATTGTTTCAATGTAACTGTATAATCTTTACGGAATGGATACGGTCTCGTATGCTATTCTCTCTTGTCACTTTTCTCTCTCCTAGATATTTGCCTCAGTTTTTCTCTGGAATCCGTCATTCGGCAGCTTTTACTCAGTTTCATGTGCTGTGTAAAGTAGCGTACTCATTTACTCCTCTGAACAGCTGTGTCAAAATTGGGCATTATCTCCAGTACACTGAGAGTTGGCAAAAAGTTTCCTGTAGTTAGTAAGCTGGCGGCCCAGGATCCAAGCTCATCATCATTCACCTCCAAAGTCAGAGCTCATTCCTCTTTATCCCATATCTTCTCATCAGGCCATCTCTGGGAGCTGTAGAAGCTCTGAATCTCCTCTGGGATCTGAGATGGGTTTGATGTTCAGGTGTAAGGCATGAGCGAGTCTAAGGTCAGGTTGGATTTCCAAGCAGCAGCTGATGTGCTTGCTTTTCTTTCTTGTTCTTTCAAATGCATCATAACACACAGCCCAGCGGGTGACCAGAAGCCTGCAACTGGTAAATTCTAATAGTGGTAATACTATGCATCAGTATGGTGCCTTTCATCTGGAGGCATCTGAGGATGTCCAACATTAATTAAACTTCACAGCACCCTCCTTCTTTAAGGTCAGGGCTGTACCGATTTTAAAGGGAGATAAACTGAGATGATATTGACTCTCCTAAAGGAAAAATCACGGTGGATTATTTGTCAGAAGACTTTTTAGCAGATGATAGAGGCCCAGTCTCTAGGTCAACTGAAACAATCATTTCATAAGTGTGTCAGAGAAAACACCAGCTGTGAAGTCAGTAGAGTATGGTCTGACATTTTCATTTTTATCAGGGTGAGTAGAGTGAAGCCACTTCTTTTCATTTTCCATGTACCCATCAGTAAAATAAGGGAGCTGCTGGCCACTGCCTTACTTAGCATCATTTATGCTTATGGAAGCATTGTCCTTAATCTGCCCAGTGTCCTAAATGGCGTCTCATGAACTTATGCCACCAAGATGTTTGAGAATTGACTCAGGGATGGAGTGGGGTTGTTAGGAAGCTTATGAAATGAAAACTCCCAGGACCTACCCCAGTGATTCTAATTTGGTAGGTCTGAAATGGGTCTCAGAAATGGAAAAATTTTAAACACTCCTCAAATGTTGTGATGCAGCCAGCTTGGGACCCACTGAAAGCCAACCTTTGTTTTGACCTTCGTATTTTCACTCTTTATAGTGAGACTTGGTCCTGTCCCATCTGCCCCCTGCCCCACATCCTTCTCCCGTCCCAATTACTGCCCCAGATTTCACCTTAAAATATGGATTATCTGCTCATTCTCAACAGCAATCTAAGAAAAAAAAAAAGGTTTTTATTGAGGTAAATTGTAGGCAACCCACTCACGTTGATATACCAGAAGGTTCCAAAGGAAATTTTGATTATACAGCAGTAACAGATCATCACTTACTGTATGCCAGGCACTGTTAATTATTTTTACATTTACCAACTGATTTGATCTTTACAACAGTCTAATAGATAGATAACCCATGTTCTTATCCTTACTCTATAGGTGAGGATACTAAGGCACAGAGGTTAAGTAATTTGTCCCAAGATAATGCAGTAGAACTCCAGACAGTGTGGTTCCAGAGTCTTTCCTCCCAAGCCCTATTTATAATATCTCAAACAATCCAGAGAATAGAAATGATCCCAATAATCGCATACTATGAAGTACTTAAAATACTGAGACCTTTAAGAATCTGATGAAAATTAGGAAAACCTCTCCCAGAGAACATTGGCTGTCATTTGGAATGGCAACAGACTTACTTCTGTGGTTTTGGATGAAATTATAAAGACAGCACATTATGATTAAAGACAAAGGAACTGACATTTTTCTTCTTTTCTTTTTCCAGTTTATTTATTTTGAGGGGGAGGGGCAGACAGGGGGAGAGAGAGAATCACAAGAAGCCTCTGCACTGTCAGCACGGAGCCCCACAAAGGGCTCAAACTCTCAAACCACACGAGATCATGACCTGAGCTGAATCCAAAAGTCAGATGCCTAACCGACTGAGCTACCCAGGTGCCCCAGGAACTGACATTTTTAATAATCAGACCTGTTGGAGATTTTGATAGAGTTGGACTTCTTAAGGAGGTAGTGAGCTAACTAACCATTGCAAGGGGTTCTCAAAACAATGCTGAGTGGCAAATTCAGAGAGATGCTACTAATGGAATTTTTCTATAATAAATCAATTGCCTTTCTGGGAAAAGAAAAAAATACAACTTAACATTCTCTAAAGGAGGTTACCAAAATAGAGTCTCAGTAGCATAGTATCTATGTTATTCAGTATATTATAGTAGTGAAAACATTACTAGTTACATGAAAAAGCTAGAAAATGTGACCCCAAACCTGGAAACTGGTCCTGATACAACCCAGCTATTGAAATTAGCAAAAAAAAAAAAAAAAGAATTTAAGGCAACTATCATAAAAATGTCAGGATTTAAAGGAGTATGGACATAATAAGTGAATCTCTAGCAGAGATTTTTGTTTCTAGAAACAAAAATATAATATATAAAATGAAAAATTCACTGATCTGATAGAATAGCAGATTGGAAACAGCCACAAAGGAGATGAGTGAACTTGAAGATATAATAATAGAAATTAAAAACAGCAAATCTTTAGTGACTTGCAGGACAATATCAAACACTGCAACAGGCATATAATAATTTGAGTATAAATAAGAGATTATGGGACAGAAAAACAATGGAAGAAATAATGGTGGAATCACCCCCAAATTTGGTGGAAGGTATAAAGACACAAATCCAAGAACATCCAAAAAGGAAATGAGAAAAATTCCCCCGAAAGGATAAAAGCGAGGAAAATGACATCTGGGAACATTATAGTTAAACTATCAAACATTTAAAAAAATATATTGAATGAATCCAAATAAAATGACACATCAGATATGGTAAAACAAGGATGTAAATGATCGGTGATTTCTCACCAGAATCAATGGAGAACGAAAGATGACATCTTTCAAGCACTGGGGATGGGAGTGGGAAACTGTCAAGCTAAAAGTCCATATCCAGTGAAAATATCCATGAAAAATGGAGGCAAAATGAAGATATTTTACATTTTTTTAAAATTGAGATAATTTGTTTCCTGAAGCTGGAATTCAAGAAAGGCTGAAGGAAGTTCATCCTGCTAAAGGAAATTGACAGATTTTTAGAAAGAGGTAGTGGTAAGCATAAGGGCAAACAGAAAAGACAATTTTTAAAGTTTTCTTAGTATATTTCAATGCATATGATTATTTAAGGCAAAAATTATAATGCCACATATCTATTGCACACATATTAGATACAAGACATAAAAAAATAAGATGGTAAACAGAACTCCACTGTTGCAAGGACCTTTCACTTTACTGGAAATAATGACATTAAGTAGAGTGTCATAACTTAAGGGTGCATATTGGAATCCTTAAGGCAATCATTACCAAAAAAAAAAAAAAAAAAAAAGTGAAGAGGTATAGCTGAAAAGCCAATAGAAAAATTAAACTTAAATGTTAGAAAATATTTGATTAACCCAAATGAAGGCAGTAAAGGACAAATAGAAAAGTAATAAGTAAAGGGTAGATGTAAATCCAACTATGTGAATAATAATATTAAATCTAGACGAACTCAGCATGACAATTAAAAGGTTAAGATTATCAAACTAAATAAAAAAGCAAGACGCAATGCATCAGGGAGTACTTCAAATATGAAGTCGCAGGTAGTTAGAAAGTTAAAAGATGCAATAAAAACACGACGCACACATTAAGATGAAGAAAGTTGAAGTGACTCTATTAATATCAGACAAAATAGAGTTCAAGACAAGGAGCACTTTAATTTTAAAATTGTTTCAGATGTGTAGAGAAATTGTGAAGTGCTTTTAAGAATTTTTGTATACTCTGCACCCAGATTCTGCACATGTTAACCTCCGCTCCTCTCAATATCACTCTTCCTGTGTCTCTTTTCCTCTTGTTCCTCCTCCCTCTCCTTTCCCTTCCCTGTGTGACAATCTGTCCACACACACCCAGGCCTGCAGATTTTGTTTTTCCTGTGCCCTTTGGGAATATGCTACATACATAATTCTCATTTACACTTACATATTTCATTGTGTGCTCCCCCAAACCAGCACACTCTCTTACAGAAACAGGAATACAATGATAAAAATCAGGAAATCAACATTGCTACCATATTATTACCTAATTTACAGATCCTGTTTCATTTTTCTCAATCATCCCACTGAGGTCCTTTTTTTCCCTTTTTTTCTTTTTTCTTTCTTTTTCTTTTTTTTTTCTTTTTTTTTTTTTAGCAAGTGTAATTTTTCTTCTCATTGAGAATTTAATCTGGGATTAAATGTTGAACCTAATTATTATATCCCTTTACTTTCCTTTGATGTAGAAAGACTCCTCGGCCTCTGGCCTTCATGACCTTTAGTTTTTAAAAAATTCACAAGTCTTCTTTGGTAGCATACTCCTCAAATTGGATCAGTCTGCTGTTTCCCCATAATCAGGCTCAGGTTATGTATTTTTGGCAGAAGTACCTTGGTAATGATACTGTGTCCTTTTCTCTGCAAAATATTAGGAAGGAAATGTCTATTTGTCCTGTTTCTGGTGATTAACTCTGATCATTCAGTCAACGTGGTGTCTGATTTTCTCCTCTTATGTTGTCATTTGTCATTAATAACTATCTTATTGGAAAATTCTTTGAGACCACGTACCATGTGAATATCCTGTTTCTCATCAAGCTCTTACCTACTGGTTTTAGTGTCCATTGGTGATCCTTACCTGAAACAATTATTACTTAGGTAGTTTCCATTTGAAAGCAAGGAGTATAGCCAAAGATAAAGAGCAACAATTGATATGGTCATTGGGAAGACATAGTGATCATAAATGTATACATGTATACATGCCTAATAACAGAGCTTCAAAATACATAAGGCAAAACTAACAGAATTGGGGGAAAATACATAAATCTACAATTATCACTGAAGATCTTAAAATCGTGAAGCAAACTGACTAAAGAAAGATAAATCCTCAATCATAATTGAAGATTTCAATACTGTTCTTCAGTAAGTGATAGATAACAAAAAGTCAGTAAGGATATAGCTATGAGTAACACTATCAACCACATGGACATAAGTGACAATTATACCACACTATACCCAGGAACTATAGAGGGTACAAACTTCTAGTATATATAGAATGTTCACCAAGATAGACTATATGCTAGACTATTAAATAGATCTCAGTAAAATTAAAAAAAGATATCATATAGAGTATGGCCTCTAATCAAATGGAATTATATTAGAAATCAATAACTTTAAGATATCTAGGAAAGCCCCAAATATTTATAAATTAAAATGCTACTGGAGTACACAATGCATTAGCCAAGGAAGTGACCTTATCAACAAGTTCTAAACATAACTTCCACTGTATGATGCGCTTAGAGGGTCTTGAGAGATAAATACTATCATAATGTATTTTGTTATTGCTTGATATTTGCATATTTCAACATTATGAACAGGTAAAGAAAGGATGACAATTATAACTAAGTACACATGCAGATGTTTAATCCCATGACTTGGCAAACACTTTTATTGGTGAGGGAAGTAAGGCCTGGGCCAGACCACATGCCACCCTACTGGCTAGACACAATGATTCCCCCAGACGTATATAGGAAAGAGACCCGGTCCATTTCATAGGACCTGCATAGGACCCCGTGGGTTCAGTGGCTATCTTCTCCATAATTTTGGAAGGAGGGGTACCTAACAACACTGCTTTCCCTAGGTTCCAGCTTTTAGAGAAGTTGACATTATTCTGGCTCAGGGAACTATAGAAATGAAGCAGCCGCCGCAGAATTACCTGGCAGCACATCTCTGCATAAATGCCACAGGAACTTTATTAGAATGGGAACGGAATGCTTCAGAGCGGCTGACCTCAGGGGGTTATTTCTGCCAGTAGACTGTGGAATGAAATTGCATCTATATCCAGAAATACATGTATATATTTTATTTTCTTTTGTTTCACCTCTAGTAACTAATTTTTCTATTATGAACACTATTCTTTATATAAGATACATATATGTGTGTGTCTGTAGTTTTTTTTATTTTAAAAGGAAAACTGAATTCAATGCTTATAGCAAGGGAAGTTTTTCTTTGTTCATTACCCTCTTAGAACATGGTACTGTCCCTGTTATTTTGGGAGGTAAATCAGTGCTTTAAAATGATTAGGAAACTAAAGGGGGGAAAGTCACACTTGATTTGTTTTTTTCAGGTGATAAACTTCACACTTGGGAGGGAGAAAGGGAACCGAGAATGTATCTGTGCAAGTTAGGAACCAGTGTGCTAGTCAAAATGGGTGTCAGGAAGAAAAAGGCAGAAGGGGGGCATTGCAAATTAAGAAAAAGCAATTCGGTGATGAAGTGACTCAAAAGGTCAGGCTGATAAGAGTCCCTGCAGGGCGAGAACCAGAAATCACAAGATGCAGCCCACGCAGGCCCACATGAAGGACCAGAATAATTGATGGTACGGGAGCCAGGATCTGCGTAATTCACAGGATCTTAAACCACCCACAGACGTGCAGCCCAACTGTCTCTGCAAAACTCCCAGAGTCTGGGCAACCGTGGGAGGTTTGGGGACCGCAAGGTGATAGGGGAATGAAAGAGAAGGTTTATACAGACTGAGGCCAGAAACTCACCCGTTTGCCCTCCTATGGTTTGAAGATAAACAGGGACAGTGCTCACACAAGAATCAAACTCCCCACTCGGTGTGAGTGCGTGTGCCAGTCTCTAGTAACACAGGGCAGAAGTCTCTGGTCAGAAGCTGGGACGGAGTTGATGTGTGGCTTCAAAGGTTAAGGAGACATCCTCCTGCTCTTCAAATCTGACTTGAGCTGCCACACTCAAGTCTGCTTGGGGGAGAAAGACATGGCTGGTTCCGAGTGGGGACTCTGGTGTAACTTTTGCTTTCTGCCTCTTGAAGAGGTAAAGGGCGTGCAAAAAGATGCTAATATCTAGTCCCAGCTTTCTAAGGCACAGTAAGCCTGTTTACTATTAACTTGGCTCAGTGAGTGACTCAGACTTAACCAATCAGATGAACAACTCTTCCTGCCTTGGAAGAAAGCCAGGCGGTGGGTGAAGAGTGGCCAGACTGGTGTGGAGAGAGGGGCAGAACTGTCCCCATATGCCATCCCAGGGAAGGAGTTGTCACCTTCCAGCATGCACATTTCAGCACGTGTGAGCCTGGGTGTTGTTTCCTAACCACTTGTCCCCTTGAAGGGACTCTGGCTTCTCTTGATGGCTATTCTCAGTGCTTCCTAAACCCACAGTCTTGTTATCTTGAACCTGACTGCGATGACCATCTCTTTGCGATTTCTCCAAATCAAAGCCAGGAAGGGTCAGCTCTTGGGCTGGCACAGAGGGAACTTGGGAAATCACTAAAACCCTCTGGGTCTGCCGTTTTTATTAATGTTGAGATTCATTCGCCTGGTGCAAAGCCTAGTGCTAGGAACCTTGGGCACAAAGGTGAACAGCTGCTGTCTTAGATGTTCTCACAATTCAGTAGGGGAAGGAACAAAATCATACGTACGGTGGCAGGCTCCAGTGGTCTGCTGCGGCTGCCATAACAAAATTCTCACAGACTGGGTGACTTAAACAACTGACATGGTCTCAAAGCTTCTCACAGTTATGAAGTCTGGAAATCCAAAATCAAGGTGTCAGCAGTGTTGGTGTCTTCTGAGGCCTCTCTCCTTGGGTTGCAGGTGACCACCTTCTCACTGTGTCCTCAATGATCTTTCCTCCAGGCACACGCTCATCTGTGTCCTAATGTCTTCTTATAAAGACATTGGTTGTTTTCTATTATAGCCATCCATATGACCTTGTTTTACCTTAATTGCCTCTTTAAAAGCTCTCTCTCTAAATGCAGTCACATTCTGAGGTACTGGGGGTGAGGACTCCCACGTGAATTTTAGGGGAGGGGGGACACAATTTGGCACATAAAATAGGCACTGTTTTAGGCGTAAAAATCAAGAAAATATAGTCCCCACCTTTGAGATATTTTCAGGCCATTGGGAAAGGCGAGACGCCCATCTAAATATAAATCCGGAAGGGATTTAGCACTTTAGAAGCTTACATTAAAATTGAAGAAATAAAACATGTTTGCAAATACATAGTATTCCATGTATATTTGGAAAGTTTTCATGGAAGAGATAGGAAGAATGTTAGGCCTTGAATAGAAGGAACTTTCCCTTCACTCCCTACTAATAACATCGGTCCTTATTAGGACATTTGTCTTCCTACCCAGGAGTAAACTGTCAACACAATAATGCCACTGGGGTAGGTGGGGGGAAGCAGGAGGGGTGAGAATCTGGGTCCTGTAGTTCAAACTAGCACATCTCATTTGATAAATTCAAACTGTCTTTTGTTCAGCATTCTTCATATTATCAAAGATTGTTGTTAAGTATTGCCATTCAGCTAAGCAGTCCTAATGCATTCAAATATACCCGTGCCACGTAAGAGCTAGGAGGAGCCTTAGAATTCAGGGAAATCGAGAAGGAACGCGGATGGTATCTAGGGAGAGCTGGGATCCTCCAAAACAATAACCGATTTTGTGATTGTGTGCATTGTATTATGGATGGGGTCCAGATTTCTCATTGCATAAAGATCATGTCACTCCTTTACAGACGACCCCCAAAGGCTTCTTTCCATGGGACTTGGAATGAAGTCCATTCTTGTTACCAGGCCCTACATGATCTGACCCTGTTTACCCTCTAGCCTCATCTCCGACCACTCTCCCCCTCAACTCATTGAACCACAGCTACCCCAGCCTTATTTCTATTCTAAAAACACACCAAACTGATTGCTGCTTCAGGAAATCTGCACTGGATGTTGCCTCCACATGGAACGTCCTTCCACAGATCTGTGTCTACCTCGTTCCTTCTGGTCATTCAGATCTTAACTTAAATATAACTTAAAAATCACCAAATTATTAACTTTCTCAAGCATTGTTTATCACATGACCCTCACCATCTTCTTTTGTTTTTGCAATAACCCTATCATGATCTGAAATTATTTGCTCTGTAAGTGGGTTAACTTGCTTATCTCCTCTCCTATGAGTAGAATGTAAGCGCCATGAAATCAAGGCTTATGTTTATCCACGACGTCCAAGAATCTGCGATGGCACCGGGCACATGGCAATTTGATGCCTGGATCCTCAAAGTGATCCATCATCCAGTGTTCTATCGAATGCTCATCAAACAAACAAATAGCAAAGAAGTAACACCGAGAAACACTAATTGCACTGAATCTGTTCATTTTTTTTAAATGAGAGGGGCGCCTGGGTGGCTCTGACGGTTAAGCGTCTGACTTCGGCTCAGGTCATGATCTCGTGGTTCGTGAGTTCGAGCCCCACATTGGGCTCTGTGCTGACAGCTCAGAGCCTGGAGCCTGCTTCAGATTCTGTGTCTCCCTCTCTCTTTACCCCTACCCCGCTCACACTCTGTCTCTCTCTCTCTCTCTCAAAAATAAACATTAAAAAAATTAAAAATGAAATGACATTTATATTTAAATAAATAAATAAATAAAATGAGAAAATGAGGCCCAGAGTTCATTCATTTTAACAAGCCCTGTATCATAGCATTCCAGCCCTCTTGCCATCCAGGAACTCTTGTTGGGGTCTGATCCTATTGTCAATGTTCTTCCTGAAACATGGCCCCGGAAACACCTCATAATAGGGTGACTGGAAGAGAACAGAATGATGTCCTCGCTTACCCTGCCCTGCCCCCCATACTTGGGATTCTCTTTCAGTATCTTCCTTGTGCCGTCAGGCAGCTCATCCCTTGCAGCTCTTTTAGAAGCAGCTGCCATATTTTCTGTTATTCGTTATTACCAATCCAAACAAGCACTTCAGTTTTCCCAAACTCTAGCAGGAGATATTTTTTTAAAGGCCATCTTAATTATGCATAAGCAATGGAGAATCACAGAGGGTTCATTAACATAATAAACAGAAGTCAGTTTCCAGCATATCCGCAAAGCAAGGTGATATCAAAACAGCCAACCTTTGCTGCTCAGCAACTATGAATTTCTTTTCCAGTCTCCTCCTGGCTTCCTTAGTTTGGGGGGGACTCACTTTCACCTGAGGGCAAGGGGAGGGCTTTAAAGAGGAGGTGGAGCTTGATCTTTGCCTTGAGAGAGAGATGGACATAACATCAGGAATTCAGCCCAATAGAGAGTCTTAAAACAACAGAGATGATGAAATATGAAGAAGAGTGGAAATAGGGCACGGTCTTAGCACCAAAGAGACAGGAGATCCAATCCCAGTTCTACGACTCACTAGCAGTATAACTTCTCTGAGTCTATGGCATTATCTCCTGCTTCACCGGGTTATGAGATAAATTTGCAAGTATGGGTCTCCTAGACGAGTGCCTGGCACATCGTCAGAAACTCCAGTTCCCGTCACCCAAAGTCTTCAGTAGAGTGCGACGCCCTTCCCCACCTCTTCCCCTTATCCTGACTTGGGAAGTTGACCGAACTTGATTCTTCCCGGGGCCTCGGGGCTGGATCGAGAAGCCTGCAGGCTCTGAGTGGTAACTGCCTGCCAGTTGGCAGGGAAGAAGGGTGTTCTGGAGTGGAGATTGAAGTGTTGCCATTGGAGATGGCAACAGATGCTTCCTGGTTGAGGCTGAGTTGGCTAAATCATGGCTCTGTGGTTTGAGACAGAATCCCAATTATTTCCAATTATGAGATCGCAACGACAGCTGCTCTTTACCCAGCCCCTCCTCTCTGCTGCCGACCTGGCCTCCTTCACTGGAGAGCTGTAACCTGAACTAGAGATTTGTACGGGAGAGCATCTTCAACACACATTGTATTTGAATTCTTTAAATCTGCCTCCCTCTGTCTGTCTCTCTCTCTCTGTCTCTGGACCTGGCATCCCACACCCCTTAGCTTAACAGTAGTCCTGGGAGAAGGCAAAGGCCAAGAGAAGAATTGGATTCAGTTCCCAACTCTACCATTTGCTGGCTGTTTGACTTTGGGCTTGACCTCGGGAACCTGTGATCCTCTGTTTTCTCATCTGATATGAGGATGATAACTTGAGGCCTGTTTTGGTGCTGAGAGTGAGATGCCCAGTGTGAAAGGGCGTTGGGAATGGGGAGGGCCTCTGTGCAGTCCTCTGTGTCACTGGCGGCCCCTTCACTCTGAACTCAGCCTGATGTAGCCAGTGGCAGGTGAACTTGAACTCAGGGCGAAGTCAGATCTGGATGATGCCAATATGCTGCAAGGCTTAAGCCAGTCATTTGCCCTCTCAGAACATTTTTGTGTCTTTCAAATTGAAGGAGAATTAATAGTGGGTTGCTTGCCTCCCAGGGCTTACAGTTTTATGAGTGTAATGTGGAGTCCTTTGTAAACTGTAAAGTGCTGTGTACACATGAGCAATTATTATTATGTTCTTAGGGCTTTTTTTGGTTTGGCACCAGTTGAGTCAGCTGAATGCTCTGAGCAAGAACAATCTGTTTTCTTTCCTCTTGGCAAAGAGCACAAAAGACAGAGCAGCTCAGAGAAACTGGGGCAGGAGAGAAAAGTTAACTCTGTTTCTCTCCTCCTCTCTCTTTCCCCTAGACACACACACACACACACACACACACACACACACACGCACGCACACCCCTATTCAGGACTCCCCCACAGATTCCCACAAGTCCAGCATCCCAAATACCACAGAGGAACGTGGGAAGTGGCCTCATTTCTTAACCGGTTTCTGTATCCCTAGTCCCGATGCTCCCTGCTCATGCCCAGATATAGTTAAGATCTAAATTAAGAACCAGTCCCTGGCAGCAGGCCTTGTCACATTGTGTGCAGCCCTAGACTTGGACCCCAGGTGACCGACTCTGCCACTTTAGCTTCTCCTCAACCCCCTAGTCAATCAGGCTCGAAATTATGTTCATTTTATGTCAGAAATCTCTGAGACCCACCAGCTTCTTTTCCATCCTAACTCAGGCCATTACCCCTCCTCTCACCCCTTCCTTCCCGTTCTCCCCTTCCCTCTCCCCTCAACTCCTCCCCACTCCTGAAAGAGCCTCCTTCCCACTCCCTGTGTCTACTCCAGCTCTTGTCCAATGTACACCCTCCACTCTGCACCAGAGGGAACTTCTTAAAATGCAGGAGTCACTCCTCTGCCTGAAACTCGTCAGTCTCCCTGCTCTTCTATGGGGAACCTACAAAGGCCTTCACAGCTCATAGGACCCTGCATGATCTGGCTGTCTCTGTTTTGCCTCTGCAGTATTGCCCTCTGAACACCAGGAATACTGCCCCTCTGTCTGTTCGGGGAGCCCGTTCTGTCTGCTTCAATCCATCCGTGGAATGTCTCAGGCAAGCCTCTCCTACCCTGCCTACTTTGGCCCACTTCTAGCTAATTAACCCTGCACTCCTCTGCGGGTACTAGTTCCCAAGTCCGTCCACCAGGAGCATCTGCCTCAGTTTCTCAGAGTGGGTTAGTCCTTGTACCGTACATGCTGATGGCACTTGACCTTTTCCTGTATGGCTGTATCCCCGCTTGCCATTATTTTTGTATTTCTGTGGTGACGTCATCAATGAATCATAAAATCCTGAGCTCTGGGAATGCAGGAATCGTATGTTTGCTGACCACACGGTTGTAGCTTCTCACACACTCCATGGTACAAAATATTTTTGAAGGAATGAATGTGAATTGGGGCAATTCACGTATCCTGTCTCCCTGTCTCCTTTCTCATCTACAAAATGGAGATAATATTACTTTCCCTACCTATTTGAAACGATATATAGAAGAGACAAAGGAGATAATTCATTTGATAAGGGCAGTGAAAATAAAACATCATCTTTTGTGGGCACCTGGGTGGCTCAGTCAGGTAAGCGTCCTATCTTGATTTGGGCTCAGGTCATGATCCCATGGTTCAGTTCGTGAGATTGAGTGCCTTGTCGGCTCTGAGCTTTCTCTCTCTCTCTCTCTCTCTCTCTCTCTCTGTCCCTCCCCCGCTCTCTCTCTCTCTTAAAAATAAACATTAAAAAAAAGTCATCTTTTGAACCAGCACAATGTCAAGTGAGTCAGCAGAGGCTATAGAAGTCAGAGGGAGGAGGC
The DNA here is from genome assembly GCF_018350215.1 of Panthera leo. NCBI lineage: Eukaryota > Metazoa > Chordata > Mammalia > Carnivora > Felidae > Panthera > Panthera leo. The sequence continues at coordinate 78,254,548 of NC_056691.1, forward strand.
ATTGCTTGGGTTTGTATCCCAGCAGTGACACTGTAAATTCAGCATAGGCATCTACAAAATTGGGTTATACACCAAAACTGCTGCATTATTGTGATTCTCAGGGATTATGTACATAATGCAACTGGCAGCGAGTCTAGAGCATATAGGTGCTCAGTAAAGTTTATTACCATTACTGGTACTATTATTATTACTGTAGGTACTCGGGAAAAAAGTTGATTTTTACTTTGCTATGTTTCTTACCTCCCTCAAAAGAGTATTTCCTGCAAGATGTAGCTGGCATTGCCTTCCTTTTCTGACAAGCCATCTGCATTATGCATGTCAAATTCAGTATCATGAAATGTATGTATTTTTGTCATCCATTAATTAATGTATGTTTACAAATCCTGCCAGTCCTTAAGGGCAAGGACTGTTGTATGGAGCCATTTTATCACTAGCTGCCCAACCCCTAGTGCAATATGTGTTGCAGGTGTTTGAAGAACTGATTCAGGAGATAGGAGTAAAGTTAACTCACTAATTCACACTTCAGTAATTGGCACTTTGCAGTGAGTGGGTCAGGAGCTGAAGTGTGTCTGTAGGGAAGCCAAGCATATTCACAGATAAAGCCCGGGTGTTTCAACTGAGGGGGGAAATGGAAGGCTTTAAGAAGAATTTTGGAATCAACTTATCATTAGCCTCCACCAAGAGGTGAATAATTCACAAAGTAGAGTGGAGTTGGATCCTAAACACAATCCACTGGGAGGGACGTCTAACGCGGGTGACGGCAAGAGGTTGGTGAGTCCTCGCTACAAAATCGGGTGTAAAACTAAATGCATTAAATTTACTCCGATGTCAACCTTGTGAGAAAGCAAGACAGAGAGAGGCAGAGTGAGAAATATAAACATTAATATAATTTGGGAAAACGTTCTCAGCAGGCCACTCAATGTGCGCATGCTCGAGGCGCATCAGCAGCTCTCACACCAGGGAGGGAGTCTCAGTCCGCGGCTGCCCCATCGTAGTGTGAGCATCTTGGCAGCATGGGTATGCTTCTGGTGCTTAAAGAAATGATGATACGCCATGACCCCTAAATCAGGTCAGCTACTGAAATGAGGAAGGCTATTTTATGGATACAAGGCAGTAGGGTGTGGTGGTTAAGGGCAGTTCCTGGAGCCACGTTGGTGAGTTAGTGCTAACTCCCAGAAGCACCATTTAATAACAATAGGACACTGACAAATGATTCGATCTTTCTGCGACAATGTTCTCTTCTGTAAAATGGGGATGATAATTGGGCTTCCTCATAGGGTTGTTCTGAGGGCTGACTGTACTCATATACAAAGTACTGGGCACATATTAAGTACTCTCTACTTAGTGTTGTTATTATCTGAGGGATTTTCAAGGGCAATTTAGATCACACACAATTTTTGCCTTAAGCATTGACTATGGAAACTTACACCCGAGGAAGGTACACTTCACTAAGTCTATACGATAATTACAAATTATTTTAGGTGATTATTAAAGGAGATATTTCATGGACCTGGCTAAGGTAGTGATTTGTCATCCCGATTCAAATAATTGACTTTGTTTCTACATACTCTTTAAATGGTCATAGGATGCACCTGTATTTAGTACAAGTCCATTTTTTTTTAATCCTGTAAACCTGACTTTTCATTAATTTCTACTTCCTATCTTCCTCCAGTGTCATTTGAAATAATAGGGAAGATTTGTTTCACATTACTCAGCATAAACTCCAGTTGGAAACTTTGTGACTCACTGGGTAGCTGGAAGTCTCTGTGCCAATCAGCTGTAGCAGCATATGGGGAAGAAGAGGCATTTGGAAGGAAATAAAGCATAGAAATTCAAAACAAGTCCTCTGGATTTGGATATGGTAATTAATCCCTGAAGATTAATTTACTTATCTGGAAAATGGGGGATGATAGTGGCATAAGTGTCAGGAGATTTATTGAGATAATAAATGGATATCAGCTGTACAGTATAGCTGATTCATACGTACTGTTATCATGAACACCTACCTATGCCTGTGAACATCCCAGTTGTCTGCTATTCATTTAGGAAGTGTTTGCGAAGCTGATCTTTCAGAAGACCCTCCTCCCAGACACATCCCTTTTTCTCACAGGGAACATTCAAAATGAGTTTTTAAAAATAATTTTTACACATCTGTACATCTCCTCTCCTCTAGAATTGTAGAAGACCTTGGGTCAAGAACAGGTTGACTGAGAAGCCCTGTTAAGAGCATATCTAAACATGGGTTTATGCCCTTCCTTTAGGACAAAGTACTTACCAATTACCTGAGGACCTGACAGGTTCCAGATGTGATGTCAGTGTGTTCGTTGCCCAAGAGAAATAAAACACTAGATGCAGATGATCTCAGAGGCTCTGAAATGTCCCTTCCTGATCCTCTCCATCTGACAAAATAACACCTATTTCTTCAAACACAACTCACTAGCCACCTCCGTGTGAATTTATTACTGATCATTTCCAGCCTAAACTGAGCACCGCTTTCTCTGAAGTCTTGCTCAGCACATGCTGACCATCTTCCATGAACACCTCTTGTATGCTTCATTGGACCAAAGTTAGACCCATAGATTTTGTATCTTTGTATATTCTTTTCAGACATCTGGATTTAAATCCCAACTTCTTTACCTGTTCGCTGAGTGATGTTGAAAAAGTTAGAGCTTAAGCTTCTGGAAGGCAGATGACAGGGCCTCACCAGAGTTTTCCAGGATGTATCTGATGAAAATGAAATAAAAGGCAACTTCTGTGAGTCCATAGAGTTTAGCTTTTGTAGGAGTCAAATATTTGGTAGTGTTTCCACAGAAACCTTGGCAAGTGCTCTCTGATGAATTTCTGGAAACTATACGTAAATAAGGTGTGGGCTCTGATTTTGTACTTTTTTTTTTTTCTTGGGCTCCCTTCAGTCTCAAGGATCTGCATGAACATCCTTAGAATTGGTAGACTTGGGATCCTATCCCATCTGCCAACTTTTTCATTTACTCTAAGACCTAGATTAAGTCTTGGTTTACTTATATGAAAAGAGGAATAATTTAATTTTAATTTTTAACTAAATATTTAACCCATAAGATCCTTATGAAAATTTATTTGGATCAGCAGATCCTCAAGAATGTTCTGTAAAATGTTATTCACAGAGCACACAAACAGATATTTTAGGAAAAAATAAAAACCTGGCATGACCAAATGTATTTGCAGATTGCTGGATTAAAAACACAATTAAGCAGATTTATTTAAGGTAGAACTTTATAAGACTTTTATTGTCAATATGCATTATAAATCTCCAGAAATGATATGTAGAATTCAATGTCTTCCAAAAATACTGTTGGTAGAATCTGTGGTCACCAGAGCCCTTGATTACAAGTGACGGAGACCAACTCAAAATAGAGGGAGAGACAGAGAGAATGCATTTGCTCTTTAACTAAAGGGTCTCCAGGAAGGGCTATATTCAGAAGATCCAATGTGGTCATTAAAACTGAGTCCGTTTGTTGTTAAGTTCTGATTATTCTTCAGTGTTTTTATTCTGTAGATACAGAATTGGGTTCTTTATCCATCTCTGAACTAACCAGTGATTATAGTCAGATGGATTTGATGCTCGAACCCTGGAGCCTCAGATAAACTACTTTCTTTATCACTTACATAGGTTAACAGTAGGAAAGGAGTGGCTTGAGGTCCCATTATTAGAATGGGTGCAAATAGGTTATACATAACATGATATATACTACCGAATTATGCCCTCTTCTTTTGGGTAGAAAATGAAATGACACAAATATACAATATTCTTTGGGAAATATGAGTTAGATAGGTGTTTAAAGGGCCTGGCCATAGTCCTCATGAAATATCCATCTCCTTTATTATTTTTTTTCAGTCCCCATATGTTATGTCAGTGTCTGGATGGGCCGATCAAACCATGTGGAAAATTCTGTTAATACCTAAAACTCAATCCAAGTGTCAAGTCTTACAATGTAAATCAAACTTCCAAGCACTTGAGAAATTTTTTAACCTTGGTCATGAGAACAGTCCTATAGGATGCCTGACTATATTCTACTGAGTATTCTTTAATCGAATACCAGAGAAATAGCCATGTTTCCAAATACCACACACCATACAGCCCCTAAGAGTTATACATATTTATTACTTTAAATGCCACAGGAAAGACTTTCACAACTTTTTTCCATTACTAAGGGTGTTTTTTTTCCCCATTCTCTCTGAAGACATTAATACTTCAAGGTGGCCTTGACCTGTCTCTCCTTTCTTCTCTTCCCTAACTGTTTTGAGCTTCCACTTTACCTTTCTCACCTCCCCTGACCCCTCTCGGTTTACGTCTTGCACTCCCCTTGCCCAGTCTCTCTCTGGCATCCGGGCAGCCTCTGCCCCTGCCTTCTTCTTGATCTTTATCTATTTTTGCCATTGTGTACCTCCTCTTGGACCCTTTGGACGCCTTTCCTCTTGAACTTCTTTCCTCACCTTAGGCCCTCATGGCATTGCATTCTTAAATATTGTGTCCCCCAAATGAGAGTCATATGACCTTTTGTTTGCAGAAATCATATCCATATTCATAAGTGGCAAGGCATATTTTATAAATCATCGTGAAATACATTAACCCCCTCCTGCTGTTTCAGCTTGCCCAAAAGAGGAAGCTGCAGTCTCTTGCAATTTTGTTGCAGGGAATACAGGCAATGTTTGGCAATTGAGAGCTCAGTCTAGCTCCTGCTGTAGGGAAGATCCCAATAAATCATACTCTGCTAACCTGCTGGGGCTTTTGTCTCCTCAGTAGTTGCTCTGAGTGCAGGTAAATAATAGTAATAATGGAATGGAGTTGCGCATACAAATACATTTGTCATCGGGAGCTTTCCCTCCTTATCCTCAAACACCTTCGCTTCTGAAACAGTTGTCAAGCATCCAACTCTGTTGTCCAAGAACCGAGAAGGAACTAACAGCCAACAAAGAACTAAGCTAAATTACTGACTCTTACGGTAAAACAAAAGAGGAGATAAGAATTAGTGTTTATTGAATATTCCTTGGCAGCAGTAGGGTAGATATTTGACCTTATTTGAGCCTCAAAATTGTATCAATATGTATCTATATCTATATCATCTGTATCTATGTGTAGATATGTAGAGATATACATAGAGATCTAAATAGATCTTAGTCAGCGTAGGCTGCTATAACAAAATACTATATACTAGATGGCTTAAATAATAGGAATTTATACCATACAGTTTTGGAGGCTGGAAGTCTGAGATCACGATGCCAGCATGGCCCTATTTTAGGAAAGGCCCTCTTCCTGGCTTGCAGATGGCTGTTTTCTTGCTATGTCCTCACATGGCAGAGAGATCAAGCCCTAGTCTCTTTCTCTTCTGATAAGAATCCCGTCATGAGGCGTGACCTCATCTAAACTTAATTACCTCCCAAAGTCTCACCTCCTAGTATCATCACACTGGGGGTAAGGGCTTCAACATATGTATTTGGTGGAGGGGGGTGGGGAGGAGCACAAGCATTCCCAGCGCATAACAGTATAAGATCCCAGTTATTACAGAAGAGGGAACTAAAGCTCTGACAGAGCCCAAGATTACACAGTGATGGAATAGGGTGAGTTCTGAGCCCCAGTGTCTCGGGCCTGGTACATTTTAGGGCTGATTCCTAAAGAGAGAGAGAGAGAGAGAGAGAGAGATAGTATAATAAAATAAAATAATTCAAGTTCACTGTGAATGTTACAGTGTTAGGGAGCACACTTCCTCTCAAGCCACCCTGGTGTTTTTATAGCGTGGGCATTGAGGCATGGATTGAGAATTGTTCTCACCTAGTTTTTAGACTTGCTGCCTCTACCAGTTCCCTCTCTGGGGCTCCTCATTTCCTAAATAAAAGGGTTAGGAGGTTCTGTATAAGGTCTTCGTTCTTAATGCTTAAAGCTCTTATTTGTAGAATGGTCACAATGCACAGGGCTTAGTAAGTGTTCATTTAAACCACCTACTGGCAGCAAACCATTTTTCAGATGAGGAAAACAAGAGCTCAAGATGTTAAGTAACCAGGCCAGGTTAATCCAAGTAGCAAATAGAGGGCATTGGAGCCCAGATCTGACATCAAGCGTGAACTCAACCACAATTCCAAGCAAGAGTTTAAATATTCTTTCCCAAGGAATAACAATTCCTCTCAAAATGTAAAAGGCAGATCCAGTGTGGTCTTCCACATGGAGGTGGCCAGTGAACCATCACCCCATTGATCTGTCTGCTATAAACACAGACCCTCAAAATGAAGGACATATGCAGTCTGCCTGCAAGACCAAATCCAAGCCCCTGCTGAGGCCGAGGATGATTGTAGTCCATTCACCCAACCACAGCCAGAGGGTGAAAACATTGAGGTTTCTCTGCTGGGATTGGAACCAGTGCCTCCCAGCCACCTCAGGTGTGTGCAGGTGTTGTGCTAATTAGGCCCTCCCACTGACTCTGCCTGCCTCACTGGCTCTATGTCATCTTTGTTAGTTCCCTGCACACCATGCCTATACTGCACCAATACTGTGCACTCTGATAAAACCTTTCATCTTCATATCTCAGGCTGCTTTACAAACAGTAATTAATTAGGCCCCATAACCCCCTGATGAGATTATTATGTATAAACACAGTGCTGTGTGTGGCCCGGGGAATTTTGTCATCAGGAATTGTGAGTTCAATTCACACCTCCACCATCGACCTCAGGCTACCTCCAGAAAGGCAAAAAGAAACATGAGAAAGAGTGACATTGGGATTCAGATCATGAAACCCCTGCTACTGAGCAAAAACAGAAGTATTTTTGAGCGCACGAAGTCCATCGGTAGCGTGACGGTCATTCGTGGAGCACTGGAGTTGGGGGATGGAAGAGGACCAAAGTCACAGTAGTGATGTCATCAGTGTGGTCTCGGGAAAGCTCATTAAAGCCCCTAAGCTTGAATTCTTCATTTGGAAGTGGAGATAATGAGTTCCTGTTTTACAGACTTTGAAGAAGAATCCTTCAATCAAGTCAGGACATAAATAACAAAGTGCTTTGGGCCTGTGAAGTGTTACACAAACATGAGTATTTGCGTATCATTATGATCTGAGCTCACGATAACCTGCAGGACAGAAAGATCAGTGTCGTTCCATTTGCCATGTACCCACAGAGCACCTGGGAATCCTTGCAGTGCTTTTGGACACAGAAGGTATAGAGATAAATAGAGTTCATTTTCTGAGGGCTTGCTGCCTCCTTGGGTCTATGCCAGGATACTATGGAGACAGATTTTGGAATTTTAGTCAGCACTGGTTGCAATTCTGTAATCATTCCCTTGTTTGCTTTTTGTTGTTGTTGTTGTTGTTTTGCTATTCATGGACACTGTGAACACAACCTCAAGGTGGGGTAGCTATAGTCTGAATATTTCTGTTCCCTCCCCCGATTTATATTGACAATTTAACCCCCAAAGGTGATGGTATTTAAGTAGGTGAGGACTTTGAGGGGTGATTAGGTCATGAGTGGAGCCCTCATGAATGAGGTTAGTGCTTTTATATGAGTGATCACAAGGAGCTCCCTTGCACCCTCCACCATGTGAGAATCCAAGAAGTCTGAGACCTAGAGTACCCTCACCTCACTAGTTTCTGTTGTTTCTAAGCTATCCAGTCTGTGATTTTTTTAGAGAAGCCCAAAGGAATACAGCTAGCCCCTGATGGGGTTTTGGAGTGATGAGGGTCTGGAGCCAATGACCCAGAAAGAACTTTCCAGACATCTGTGGTTCAAAAAGGTGATTTTATTAAAGCATGGGGACAGGACCTGGGGGCAGACAGAGCTGAACCGGTTGTGAAGAATGACTGGTTATTACTATGGAGTTGGGGGACATAAATTCAAGAGGAAGTTTCCTAAAGGGATTTCCATATGCTAAAGAAGACTCACAGATTACTGCAGGCTTAGCTATTGTCAAGCTAAGGTTGTTTTTCCCTCTGGCAAACATTATCATTAAGACAGTAGGGAGTTCCTGGAGATTACACTATTGATAAGATTTATAAACTGATGGAGACTCTATCAGTTTAACCACTTGTTTTCTGTCCTTTCCTTTGTTCTTGGGCAGCCAGGAGTGCCTGAGGAGTGTCATATATCCCACCTGGGGAAGGGGGTGGTTGGTGGGGTGTCAGCTTGCCTTATGCTCCCTCATCAGCCTCCTTGGCAAGGCTGTGCACTTTTCTATAACATAGGACAAGATCCTACTATCATATGACAGAAAAGGGAAGCAGTATATATCAAAAACCTGTTATTTGTGGTTGGAATATAAATAGCTTCTCTTGCTTAATAACATACTACCTGTATTGCTCACTTTGAATCTTTTTCATCAGATTTATGGTATTTTAAACTCTACGTATATAGCATTGTGCTGAAATTTATTTTTACAACAATCATAAATCTGAGGACTTCATATTTCTGAAAGCAGTTGGGTGATCAATTTAATATGTACAATGACCCCTCTCGTGACTCTATTAAGAAAAAAGAAACAATTTCTCACAGAGAAACTTGTAGAATTATTTCATGGAAAGTTGAAGTCCTCTGATTCCATTATTCATTATTAATAAGGTAATTAATTAAGAAATTATTAATTTAACAAATATTTATTGAACATGTGAAAATTAATAGCCTCACTAGAACAGAGTCGGGAGTTTTCAGCAGGGGGGGTTCTCACCCTCTATCACTCCTAGTCAATTGCAGACCCAACAGGAAGAGAGGGACTTGACCTTATGCGGACTTGACCTTGTGGTTGGATACTACTCTACTACTCCAGCCAGAGGAAGAGATGCCTTCCTTATCCCCACCACAGGGCAACAATGGCGCAGCCAATGAAAAGCCACCACACTTCAAACTCCCAGTTTAGTCCAATGAGCTTTTAGTTTATAAAAGCCTTCTGGACTCACCTTTTTCTCCTTTAAAAAGCTGCCTCTCCTTTGTTCCCCTGATTTGCCTATGGTTTTGCTGCAGCTGCATTGTCCCTGACTGCGATTCTCTTTTAGTCATGAATAAACCCCATCTTCTGTGGGTAAAATAACTGTCAGTTTTCATCTTTAGGTGAACTAGCAAACATTACTGGTAGAAGGTGCAAAATGGCACAGGTTTTGACAAACGGTTGGGGAGTAGCTTATAAAAATAAAAATATCTGCCTACCCTATGATACCAAATTCCCCCAATAAAAATGAAAATATCTCTTTATCCACCCCCTGCCCATCCAAAAAGAGAAAATAACTGTTCACCAAAAAAAAAAAAAAAAAAAAAAAAAAGCTTATACAGGAATGTTTGTACAGCTTTATTTCAGCTTTATTTAAAATAAAGTTTATTTATTCCAGTTTATTCCAAGACCTGGAATAATGTCCAACAACTGGTGGCTGGATCAACAAATACGGTATATCCGTAGTATGTGACACTAATCAGCAATACAAATAAACTCCCAATATATGCATCACATCAGTGTGATGGTTAATTTCTTGTGTCAACTTGATTTTGACCCAGCTAGCTGGTTAAACATTACATTTGGGTGTGTCTGTAAGGATGTTCCAGATGAGATTAGCATTTTATTGGTAGACTGAGTAAAGTAGATTGCTCTTTTTTTAAAAAAATTTTTTTTTAACATTTATTTCTTTTTGAGAGAGAGACAGAGTGTGAGTGAGTGAGGGGCAGAGAGAGAGAGAGGGAGACACAGAATCCAAAACAGCCTCTAGGCGCTGAGCTGTCAGCACAGAGCCCGATACAGGGCTTGAATTCACGAACCATGAGATCACGACCTGAGTGGAAGTTGGATGCTTAACCGACTGATCCACCCAGGTGCCCCAAGCAGATTGCCCTTACTGGATGTGGATGAGCTTCATTCAATCTGCTAAGGACCTGAATACAGCAAAAAGCAGAGATATGTTGAATTTGCCATCTGCCTAACTACTTGAGCTGGGACATCAATCTCTGACCCTCAGAACTTTGACTACATGGCCAGCTTTCCCTGATTTCCAGCTTATAGATAGTAGGTCTTGGGACTTAAATCCTACATAATTCTGTGAGCCAATACCTTATTAAAAGTCTCTTTATGTAGATACTATATATGTATGCTACATAGACTAATTACTATACACTATGCTATATTTTACTATACTATACTATACAATACTATCTGTGTATATATCTATATCTGTCAATCTCTATATATCTATATATTGTGGTAGAGCCCCTCCTTAAGGAATGTGGTGAAAACTTCAAGACAAGGGGAGGCAACCTGGCTATGTGTGCATGTGCAACATTCCTTACAACTCTGTAACATAGACCACCCTTTCAGACTGTATCCTACCATATATGGGAGACAAAGGAGCAAAAATTCTACAAAAGGCTATACCCCCTGCTCTTGGGGCTCAGTTTTTTTGGGTATGAATCCACTGAGCCCATGCCGGCACAACAAATAAAGTAGCTTTCTGGACAGAAAAGCCTCAGTGTCCCATTTCTCTGTGAGAATTCTGCTACAATACACACACACACACACACACACACACGCACGCACAATTTCTCTGGACAACTCTGACTAATACAGTCACTGAATCTCAAAAACAGTATGCTGAGCAAATGAAGCCTGACACAAGAGTATATTCCGTGTGATTCCACTTACCTAAAGTTTTAGAATAGATAAAATAATCTATTGTAATAGAAGTCAGATTAACAGTTGCCTGGGACAGTGGGTGGGGAATTGACTAGAAAGGAACAGAGTGGAGCTTTTGGGGATGATGGAAGTGATCTGTCTTTTGATTGAGGTAGTAGTCTTATTGTTGTGAATTATGCCTCAGTAAAGTTGATTTTAAAAGTGTAGACAATGATTTTTATCACATTAAAAATTGTCAATAATATTGGTTTCTTCCTCACAGTCTAACACATGACTTATTCATTAAAAGAGAGCTTTTAAAAGCTCCCCCACCCATTGTGAGTTTCTATGTATCTAATAACCCATTTGAAAGTCTAGGAATTTGAAATTCCACATGGAAATACTTTTTTTTTTTTTTTCATATACAAAGGGATAAGCTGACAGCACCTGGTCTGATTTGTCAAACCAAAGTTATCTCTCCCATATGGTATCTCACAACTTGGGGAACTGAACCAAGCCTTTCAAATAGTACATGCACACATTCAAAGTATGTTTTGGGCAGGGGCAGGGGGAGGGCGTATATATATGTATATACACAAACACACACACACATATAGTTCTACCTGTAAGTACCTGCTGTTCAGGTGTGCTTAACTCACGGAAGATTAAAATATCTCGTTCTTAAACTTTCTCAGCAGAATGTCATGTTTTTAAAAAAAAAATTTTTTTTTATGTTGATCTGTTTATTTTGAGAGAGTGAGAGACAGACCATAAGCAGGGGAGGGGCAGAGAGAGAGGGAGAAGGAGAATCCCAAGGAGGCTCTGCACTGTCCGCACAGAGCCCAATGCAGGGCTCCATCCTGCAAACAGTTGAAATCAAGAGCAGGACACTTAGCCAGCCAAGCCACCCAGGTGCCCCGAATGTCATCTTTAATCGACCCCTCTTCTGTAAGGTATCTGAAGCATAAAGTTCTCACTTCAAGGCTAGGGTGCTATATAAGCTTCAGCTCTGGATAACAAGTAAAATTTGCTGAGTTCTTACTCTGTTCCAGGCACTATATTAATCATCATTTTATGGACATTACCTGATTTATTTCTCAGAGCAACTTGAGAAAATATGATGTTCTTCCCTTTTTGAATAAATAAAGTGACTAGTGGAAGAACACACAGGGGACATAACTATGACATACCTGGATTCCAATCCAAGGGGAGTGGTGACAAGCATGTGTGTAAACCATGGAGTAGCCTCTCCTTCCTTGACAACACAGCATCTGCCAGAAGCTGACTTACGACTCCTAGTTTTGGAGACAGCCAAGATAATATAACTTCTATCCCTGGATGAAGTCCTATCATCTGAATAAAGTTGTCCAGAACATATGATCTCAGGCCACCAGCAGAAACATCATTTCTGTGATTCTCCCCTCAGTTGTAGCCTCTGATTTGTGGTAGGCCAAGGCCAGGAGACTCCATTTTAACTGCATTTGTGTTTATGTTTTTTAAATAAAGCCATAGTAGAGCATAAGATCAGCAACATAATTTGCAGGGATAAGGGCAAAATACATTGTTGGGTATTGGCCAAGGGTGGAAATGTCAGTCTCCACTTCCCACAGGTCCATTGCCCCAGCGCATGCCACAGAGGTTTCACTCTAAGAGATTTCCAATCCTCACTGACAACAGAGGTGTGTTAAGTGCTTGCTTGGATCATGGGTAAGCAAGAAGTCACTGCTGTGACTTGCCCAGTGAATGCATCATGGTGATGCCAAGGCACGGCAAGATACCCACTACCTTGCCCCATCCCAAGATTCCACAAGACACATGCCTGACTCCAGCCTGCCCTGTGACTTCATGCAGGCCCCCAGTGGGGACAGGAGGTGATGGTGAAACATGAACTTTTTGCTCTGTCAGTGTGATCTGGTCACCACCCTGGATGAAGGGTGGCAGTGGCCAAGAGGTGGGGTCGAGAGGTGGAGTCTGGACAAGGCCCAGGACACCATGGATAGAAAGCTGAATCTGAGAACACATCTCAAGGAGGTGGGACCACGTGTAAGCAGTGGCTCTCCACCCTCAGGACACGCTCCATCATCCCATCCACCTTCACTCACAAAACAGAAATTCAAAGGTAAAATCATGAAGACTTTGAAGACAGCATCGACAGAATATTAAACCCCACACGTGGAACCTTTCCAAGTCAGAGGAGGTCTCCGTGTGGTGTAAGTGCATTGGTCACACATCCACAAAGCCACTGGCTGAAGGCAGTGTACGTGATGAGTAGGAGCATGGATTTGGGGATAAGACCACGTGGATTCAAATCCCATTCCGTGATTTAGTAGCTTTAAGACTTCTGGCCAGTTCCTGAACCACACTGTGCCTTACTTTTCTAATCTGCAAAATAGTGTCATTAAGAAAAATTCAATGTATAAAATGCATTAGGCTCACAGGCTCTCGTACCTGGTACATAAAAATTTATAAGCGTTAGCTATTTACTGATTTTTTATAAATTTTTCCCACATAAATGTCCCAAAGCCCTTGTATGCATGTCTCTAAGCGATTTTTTTTTTTTTACCTCTAACTCACTGATGTGAATTATAGCAAGCGTGCTTCTGTATTTAGTCATCTCCTGCTGCATGTTTTTATTATTGAATAGATGGTTTCAAAGCAATATTAAAAAACAATTTGTAAAAGGGAAAAACAAATCTTTAAGGGTACACCCGTACATAATTACTTCGGTGTTTGCATAGAAGATGGTAGTAGTTGCCAATATGCATGCATATTTTTACAAGGCTTCTATAGTACTGTATATATCATTTGATATGTTTTTCACTTACCATGAAATTGTAAGCATTTGTTCACGATGCTGCATTGTCATAATTATCATTGTAATGGTTGCATAATACCCTATTATGTTGATACATCATAATTTAATATAAATTATTCCCCTATTGATGGACATTTAAGTTGTTCTTTTTTTTTTTTTTTTTTTTTTGGCAATTACAGCTAATGCTATAGTGATGGGCTCTTAGCTTTATCCTTTTGTTGAATTGTTTTATAGAGATTCATTTCCAGGAGGGGGATGGCTGGGGCAAAAGGAATACATATATATATGTGGGTCCTTACTACTGAACCATTGTTTTCCCAAAGAGTAATTGCAGTAAGTAACACTAATAGTAATAATTATGGCAATAAGGGGCATTTCATCTGCAGACTCTGTCCTAAACTCTCTGTACATATCATCGCATTCTATCTATGGCCCTAGGTATTATAATCCCCATTTTACATCCGAGGGAACTAAGGCCACAGTTCAATTACTGGCCCAAGGTATATACTTACTAAGTAAAAAAGCTGGAAAAGGAACTAGTCTAGTCTGGCAGTAAAGCCTGGTGGTTAAACCAGGCACTGAAGCCCTGAAGCCACTGAAGTACTCCCCATACTTCTAGCTGTTGATATAGCTAGGATCTTATAAATTATCTCATAATTTCCCTTCAGACTCCCCAGAGAGATTCCCCCCTAGCACCCACTCACAATGAATGCTTGCTCCTTTGAAATGCCTTCTTATCTCCTGTAATCTCAAAAAATAATGACAGTTATTTGTTCTGCCTTCTTCTCTTCCTTTTCCCTCCATTATCCATCATTCTTTTCCTTTCCTTCTTTCATTCTTTCTCTTCTTCCTTCCTCTCTGATTTTCTTCCCTCCTTCCTTACTGCATATTTGAAGTATGCATCTTTTATGTGCTAAATTTCATGAGAAGGTGATATGACATCCTTATTTTCTTTGTTTTATTCAGTGGCCATCACATTTTTTCCCTTCCAAGTCTTTAAGCAATTGTGCCAAATGTTAATATAAATTTTCATCTACTTTGCATTTACTTTTTTGCACTTACTTGGAGTCCTATTAAAATTTAATTGGTAAGTTCATATTTTTCTTTAAATACTATAAGCTTTTAAAGAAGGTTACAGAAGTCTTGACTAATTTGTATCCATCTTAGGACTTGTTTTCCCAAAAGAACATTTCATCATATATATCACGTTTTCATCATATATATTTTCACAAGGTATGAGAGAATCAGTCTAGATGTAGGTAGACTTTCTTCACACACCTTTTAAGAACAATCATTTGAGATATTTTATTCTACAAAGTTCATACATTGTCTAAACATTTTCAGTGTGGAGTTGCTCTAGTCCTGTTGTTTTTGATATCATTTCTTTTTTTTTTTTTTTAATGTTTATTTTTTTAGAAAGAGACAGGGAGAGAGAAAATCCCAAGCAGGCTCCATGTGGTCAGCACAGAGACCCATGCGGGGCTTGAACTCACAAACTGTGAGATCATGTCCTGAGTTGAAATCAAGAATCAGGCATTTAACCAACTGAAGCACCCAGACACCCCTTGCTATCATTTCTGTTGCAGGAAGGGAATGTTCAGATGGCTGTGAGCAAACATTTACTTAGCCTCTATTATGTAACTTGTAAATAACTATGAGAAAAAAGAGATGAGGAATTAAGAAGTTAAAAAAGGAAACAAAGAAACAAAACACAAGAGGGATTTGAACAGGTTGCAGAATGTCCTGAAGTTGAGGAATCATTGCACGCCCAGCACATTCCATTACAGGTGTTCCAAGGGCACTAGAGACAGTCTCTCAACGTCCAACACATAATTCAGTAGTGAACTTTAGAACTAAGCCCAGCTGAGAAATAACTTTCTGGATCACAACGCCCATCTCTTGGGTCTCACACGTCCCTCTATCTCATTCCTTCCCTCCTCACCTCTTTCCCCCTTAATCCCCTTTCAATCTACAGCAAAATGAAACATTCAAATACATTATTCAGTCTAGGAGAAAATGTCAGCTCTTTCTTTCCTCTCCCTATGTATTGTTTTCTCTGGTTTTCCTCCCAGTCCTGCTGCAGACATGGGTCTCAGTGGTTTTTGCCTATGATAGTTTGGAACAGAAAAGTTGCAAGGAAATATTTCCCTAAGCACAGGAGAGTTGAGTGCTGAGAAGCAGAAAATCAGAGATTTCTCCTAGTGCCCTTTGGCTGTGGTTGTAATAGGGTGCCAAGGATACAGGATGCAGATAAAAAAAAAATAGGTAAATCTGTTAGCCTCTCCTCAGACCCAGGTCATCCTCAGGCCCCAGGGGATACTGGGGCCAAATTATCTTTTTCAAAAAAAGCCTTGAGAGTACCCAAAACCTGAGAGACGTTTATAGAGCAGTAATAATAGTCAATTCCAATGGCTTTCTACCAAAACTGGGAGACACTTCAATTTTTTTTTTTTTTTTTTTTGCAATGCTCAATGCCTCAATGTCTTTATAATATTTGCATCTCATTTCTCCATCACATAGGAGGTCTCCACACACAGAACGGTGCTGGGTTATCTTTGAATACACAGAGAGTGCAGATACACCTTTGCTGAATGAACAGCCATGGGAGGCTCAGTCTCACAATTGTGAGATCATGACCTGAGCCCAAATCAGGAGTCAAACGCTCAACCGACCGAGCCACCCAGACGTTCCAAGGCCCACATAATATTTTTAAGGGAAAAATTTTTTCTGCATACAATATACAGAATTAACCAATTGTTCATACACACTTGGTTATGAGCTAGAATAACCAGAGCCAGAAGAATGAGCTAGAGTAACTAGGAAGTTGTCTGGGTGGGCTGGTGTGCATCGTTTCATTAGGTCCTCGCAAGCCATCCCGAGAGACAGGTCGTGACATCCAGTCCCAATTTTTCTTGAAGAAAATGAGAACCAGAGAAGTGGCATCACTTGCCCAAAGTCACACAGGTCAGAAGTGGCAGTGTGGGGACACAAACCCAAGAAAAAGAAATCCAGGGCAGTGCCACTGGCTACCAGATGCTGCCTCCCAACCACACTGTAAACAGTGGCGTCCCTGGGGGTGAGATCATTGAGGAGCATTTACTTTCTATTTCTTGGACTTCCATTTTATTTCGTTCATTTTGACTTTAAGTATTGTGTTTATAGTAAAATAATTTGTAGTTTGAAAAATTAGAAAGCAGAATACAAAATGCTTTAGGGGTTATGATAAACCATTATCCTGGTGCGGGGTGGGAGGGTGCAGAGTTTACAATTTCAGTGACGGGAGGAGTGAGGAAAAGAAGGGGAAAGTGAAGGAAGGGGGAAGAGGGAGGAGCAGTGAGAGCCGAGGGCAGGGGGAGGAGGAGTTGAAGCAGTCTCCTTTGCTTTCTCTATGGCTATGGGGCTCCAGGGAAGCTTAAGAGGGCCCTAAAAGAAAACAGCAACATCAACAGCACTAGTTTGCATTAGCAAACTACAACTATCAATTTCATAATATTTATTTTTGAATCCTACAAAACCTCTTCTTTTCTTCCCTCTTCCCATGTGCCCTTTGTCACCCCCACGTGACATGCCCTTCCATGGCCTGCTCTGCACCATCTGTGATGATGAATCCAATTCCAGGCTTTAAAAACTAGACTTTTAGTTATTTGTACAGTTCATTAACACAAGACTTTGTTCACAATAAGTGGTTTCTATTATTTTTAATTGAATGAGGCAACCCTGTGTGTAACGTAGGACAGGAATTGGCCTCGCCCTACAGTGATGCCCAAGGAAAAGAAGGAAAGGAAGCAGTGCTGAGGCTGAGGCCAGGCAGGGAAAAGGGAACTCATACCCAGCATCCCTGTGACCTCGAGGGAACCCTCCCGTGCGGGGACTTGGTTGGCTCAGGTGATTGCGCTGGCACTAAGTGCCAGCCTGGCACTAAGTGGCCCCCCTGGCACTAAGATGCCAAGGTGAAAGCTTAAGTTAAAATGTAGGATAGGAACTCTGTCCTTGGACTGTGCAGCTGAGAATGAGTCTGACACCCCAAGGGATGCGGATAAGTAAAGGCAATTTACTTATTCATCCATGAGCACATGACTTAACTAACCTGGGCTTCCATGAATAAAATGGGTCTAATTGCCCACCTTTCCAGGACTGGCACAAATACCAAGTCGGATAATGCATGTAATGCTCCCGTTGAATAGTAGGTATAAAACGTCGTTCATGCTCCCCTTCTCCTTTCTTTGTGACTCCTATGCCCACGTCTTGCCAATGCCTGTTTCCCCCACCCACAGAGCTTCCCACTTCTCTTTAGGAAAAAAAAAAGAAAAGAAAAGAAAGCCCAAGTTCTCCTTTAATATATGATTTAGAGCCTAGATTTCTGAAGCTTTTCTGGTCTAACACCAAGCAGCAGTGGTGCACATGGGATTGTATAGCCACTCCAAGACTCAGTTTCCCCACACGCAAAGTAAGATGGATTAAGGGAATAATTTGAGTCTTTTTAGATACTAAAATCCCTTAAATACGCATATTTTTGTTTCTCTTTCTCTCTCCCTTCCTCCGTGTCTTCCTGCCACTGTCTCCTCTCTGCATCACAGTCTGCTAGTGAGTAGAATACAAACCATAAATCAGCTTCAGGTGTTTACTTGCATCAGTCACAGATAGAAGATCCAATCGTGCAAGAATAGGTTCCCCTTTTTCTGATGGAATTAGTCAGTTCTGTGTCTTCCTCCTCCCTCCCTCTGGATCTTCCTTTCTTTCTATTTTTAGATAGTCTGAAAAGTCTTAATATATCAATGACATTTATAACACATGTTAATATCTAAAGCGTCAAAGCTCTATTTGTAGAAATGACGGCTGATGTGATGAGATGCTTTCATTATATCGGTGACTTTTATGATAAATAGGATGAAGCTGTGCACTCTTTTTTTGGAAAATTAAATAATAATAGTAAACTATTCTCTGTCCCAGTTTGTCCAACCATTAGCTTCAAGTACTAGGTTTTACTTTTTTTGGTGCACTTTTTTATAAATTGCTCTTTACAACTTCAGGGTGAATATCTATCTCCTGGAATAGATGACAGCAGGTTCTTCTGGAAGAATGCATTAGGGAGGTAAGTGCAGACACCGGGGGATCCATTTTATAATCTTTGTAGCTTTTCAGGCTCCCTAATGGGTCCCCGCACCTCAGAACTCTGGGGGTGGCCAGTGCTGCAATCTTTATATAAAATGTATAACCCCCATGTCTGCCTCACCACATTTCCCCTATCATTAAAGTGCATTTCACAATTATATGAGTTGGAAGTTAAGAGCATCTGTTTTGGGAGCACACAGACATGGGCTGGAGTCGCTGCTGTGTCCCTTACCAACCGTGTGATTTGGATAAGCCATTCAACCTGTCAGAGCTTCATTCTCTTCATCTATAAAAAGTGGGAAGTCAGTACAGGTACTCCAAAGAGATGGTGGGAGTGTACGTGAAGTAGTGTATGCAAAGTATTTACCAAAAATTCAAGGTTCAGGGGTAGTAGCTATTGTTTATTTGGGTTGTAATTATGTTTATCACTGCCTCATCCATGAAGAATGTCTTTCTCACTCTGCCACTCCCTGCAGACCTGCTACTCATCTGGACTTTCACTGACTTTTGGTTAAACATCACTTGTCACTTTCTGGCTGTCCAAATTTGTGTCCCTTCCCAGACCAGAGCAGCAACGTGCACGTATCTAATCCACATTCCAAACATACAGAATTCCACTTTCATTCTTCAGACATGCCAGGACTTTGTAGACCCTCATGATTTGTCTTGCTTTCCCTCTGCCTACGTGTCTCCCTTTCTCGCCTTAGCTCACTCTTTAAACTCAGCTTGGCTTTCACCTCCTAGGAAGTTCTCGCTCTTCTGCTCAGAGGTTAGTCTACCTCTGTGATCCCACAACGTCCCCTGTGATCTCTAGCACGGCTTTTGCCAGAGTTTTCCATGCAATTGATTGTGTCATCTCCCAGACCATGAGATCATGGAGGACAGATCTTCTGACTCCCTTGCCTTTCAATCCCCAAGTCCTAGGACACAGACCACAATAAACATGTATCGATCAACTGGTTTCTGTGCATTTCTGATTCTTCCTGATTGATTGTGCAATTCTTTAGTTTGTGAATTATTACTCGGCTTTTGCTGGCCGCCATTGTTGCTAGCACAAGTCTTTATTTATTCAGCAAACACTCTTAAGCATCTTTACTCAGTGTGGACCTAACACAGATCTGTGATGAGGTATGGTGATACATAATGTAGAAGTAGCAATACTTAAGATTCTTCTGTCCATGGCAGCTGTGAATTGGGCACCCGGCAAGGCAGAAAGCTATCTGAGTGGCAGAAGGAGAGACCAAGTCCCTTGGTGGCAAGATGACCATGCCTTAAATGCATGGTCCCATACTTCTTATGTACTCAAAGAGTAAGAGGGCCACGAAGGACAGTCTCTTCATTTGTGCTTTTCCTTCTATTCCCTGTGTGGAATCTGTAAACTGAGCCACATGCTTACTTCTTAGATGTGGCAATGGCATTGCCCATCCCCCGTTTAATTCCCTTCAAGAAATCATAAAATTTCAATATTTACATTGGTAGGGACAGTGTGCGATCGAAGAAGAAAAAGGCTCCGTGTAGACCCGGAACCATGGTCAGGTGCGCCAACTGAATCGTTACCTAGAGTATTGCACTGCGGCATGAGGTGTGGGGACAGTTATTAATAATTTAGTCCTGTCGTGTTAACATGACTTGTTTATCTGGGAACTCCTTGGGGCCCCATGGAAGCGGAGGTGATTAACTCTACAGAAGCCTTACATTCCTAGATTTCTGATCCTGACACCATATGATAGCACCAAAATTTTAACCTGGATTTAGAAGAAATAAATCCAAGCTCTTGCTTACTTCAGTTGCCAGTGGAGACGGCCTGAACACAAATAATGCTATCACAGTGAGCCAAGTGTACAGAGTGAGAAGTATCAGCGTATAGTCAAACAGCATTATTACACGAATGATTTTAAGGATCGAGTCTTACTCTCCCAGGCTGCCACTTTTCTAAGCTGCGTGATTACGTTCCGTGTTTGGGGACCTTACAGGGTATCAGCTATTTGTCCTATGGCCTTTACGAAAGTTCACATACTTTCTAAAGGAGAAGTTATTCCAAACTGGCTCTCGATCTCGGCTTCCCTCCTCCCTCCAGATTTCAACAAGTTCATAAAAGCATATTGGATGTTACTCGTGCCTTCAAATGTCCCAACTCCGGAAGCTGTGGCAAGTAAACTGATACAAAGAAAACGGGGAATGATTAGGAAATAGTCTAGCAGAAGGCACATTTGGCAAAGATGAATCATAGTGAGTTAGTTAGCTACTGCCATAATAATGAT
This sequence comes from Panthera leo, assembly GCF_018350215.1. Lineage (NCBI taxonomy): Eukaryota > Metazoa > Chordata > Mammalia > Carnivora > Felidae > Panthera > Panthera leo. The sequence goes on from NC_056691.1 coordinate 78,275,336, forward strand.
GTAATAACAAACCACCCAGAATCTCAGTGGCTGACAATAGCAAACATCCCTTTTCTCACCCCGGAGTCTGTGGGTTTGCTGGGACAGCTCCCAGTTCAGTCTGCAGATCTAATGGGGATGCTCCTAGGATTCAGGTTGGTTTTGGTCTGCTCCACGTGTCTCCCCGCTCTCCTTGAATCCGCACCTCCTGAGATATATATTTACCATGGAAAGTCATAGGAGTGCAAGTGAACAAGCTGATGTGCCCAAGCACGCTTCTGTCTCCGTTCACATTATGTCTGTTATCATCCTGCTGACCAAAACAAATTACATGGCCAGGCCCGTTACCAATAGTTAGGACTATGTGCACAGTAGGAGGGCATTGCCAAGTGGCGTGGCAAAGTGTATGAGTGAGTAATTGGGAATGAAGAATGGGGACCGAATATCCACCCCAGCACATGTGTATTCTGCAGTTCACTCCCTGTGCACACAGGGCATGTATCATTTCTCCATCAAAACAATCTTTCCTTTGTCTTCTCAATGCACCGAAGGATGGAAATTGCCATTCCTGACGCTGGTTGTTGTTCTTGCCAATAGGAAACCTCTTTCTATCTGTGTCTCTTTAAACAAATCATTTCCTCTCACTGGGTCTCACTTTTCTCATTTGTAAAAGAAAATGGATTTGATGTTTTCTAACATTTCTTCAGCACCTGTGCTTTGGGGACTTTTATTCTTCAGATGGCAGTATGATACAATGATCAAGAGTGGACGCTCTTAAGTCAGACTATCTGGGTTTGTAACTGGGCATCAAAAGTTTGTGTAACTTCAGACAAGCTATTTACTTTTTATGGTCCACAGTGTCCCCATCGGTAAAAGGGGAACAATAACGGCACCTATTCATAAAATGGTGGTGGGTAGGAAATTAATTCTCATTCCTTCCCTCCCTCTTTCCTTCCTTCCTTCCTTCCTTCCTTCCTTCCTTCCTTCCTTCCTTCCTTCCTTCCTTCCTTCCTATCACCTCTGTTCAAATCCCCATGAACTTGTATATTTTGTGGACCATGGAGAACTGTTTAAGATAAAGAGTGGTCAATGAGATATACTCTGTGGTATAGAAAAGTACAGTAAAATCTGTGATAAGAAGTAGACATCAGAACAAAAAATAGAACAGTTCAGTTGGTCATCCACCCACCCATTCATTCATATAAAAATTATTTATTAACTACCTACCTACTGAAATTTGATCTAAACCAAAAGATCCCAAAATATGATGGCTCCACCATATTGAAAGTTTATTTTTCTAGAATCAAGCTGTCCAAGACTTACAGGGAAGCTCTGCTATTCTCAAACATGTCTTTCACTTCTGGGTCTAATGTAACTCTACAGCTCTCATCCCCTTCCAGGCATCGGGGAAGGGGAAAGGGGCAGTATTGTCTACAACCATTTCTTTTATATAGCATACATCATTTCTCCTCACATACTAATGCTACAATTTAATCCCTTGGCCATAACAGGCTATAAGGATACCTATGATATATAGTCTACAGTTCAGTGGTCACGTGCTATGGGAAAATTTAGGATCTCTTGAATTAGATAGGGGAGAACAGATATTGGCAAACAATTAGTAATCTCTGCCTTAGGAACTGTACTAGACAGACAACATTGTAAAAGATGCACATGTCCCTACCCTCATGAATTCTTGTGGTCCACTTGGGCGACATACAATTAATCTGGCTGTGTACAGGAGTTAACGAAGAAGAAAGGTCAGTAATAAGACCTGCCAAATGGGGGAGGTGAACCAAGCTGGAGGGAGGCGGAATAAAAGGCATCACCAACAAATGGGACTGCACAAATGTCTGGAGAGAATAAGTGATAGGATACATTTCAGGAACTGAAAGATCTTCTGAATGGAGGGGTAGGGACGGAGGGGAAGGTGAGGCTAGAAAAGCAAAGACAGCAGGAAAAAGGGGTTTATGCCATATTAAGATCTTTGGTTTTTATCCTGTGATTGGTGGCCAACACTACATTTTCAACAAGGAAATAAGAGATCACAGGGGCCCTCACAAACCAGAAAAGAATTGGATGACCCTCAAAGTTGCATAATCAGGGAGCACGCTTTAAAACTATATGCTTTGTTTGGGAGAGAGGGTGAAGAGGGAAGTAGAATTGGAGCAGAGTAAGAGTAGGGAGACTACGTGAAGGAATTAGGGTGGTTTAAGTTTAGCTACTTGAAGGCGATTTGCCAGAGGCCCAGAATCCAGTGTGCCGGAGCCCCAGGGCAGGTGACCTCACCTCACCTCACCTCCTGTGTGTTGCTGGCTTCCCCTACCTGATGGCCTTAAAAGATTCAAGAAGGGTGACCAGGGGGAATGGGGGGGGGGGGAAGCTAGCTGAACTTTCCTACCTTCCCACCACCCTGGGCCATTTGAGAAGTGAAGAGATAGCGGCTGAGGGCGGAGTTGAGACAGGTGCACATATCCTTGCTTGTGTGCTGCTGGAAGGAGCAGGCACCATGCAGAGGTATTGCGGACCCTGCCTCCTTTTGTCTTTAGAATAAACCCCCAAGGATTTGAGATGGGAGTAGAGCAGTCAGTGTGCAGGCCAGCCCCTCTCCCCTCAGAAGGAGTTACAGCAGCGCGGCCCCTAAAGAGAGCAAGCAGAAGGCCTCTTAAAATCGCGAGGATTCTGGCTTGTTTGCATCTTCAGCTGGGTTTGGGGGACACTTTGTTCACCCCTCCACAAATCCCCCAAGGAATGCATACATCCTTCTTTTTTTGCTACTGTTCAAGAAAGGAATCATTTGCTTAGAGATCACCCATGTGTGCACGTGTTTGTATGTGTGAGTGTGCGTGTGTGTGTATGTGTGTGCCCGCCCCTCCTTAGCAAAAGCTAGTCTTTTCTTCCCCCCCTTCTTTTTCCTCTTTCTGTGGCCCCACATTAAGAGAGCCTCTTGCCTGTCCCTGACAGGACATGTCGCCCGGCAACATCTCTGTTCCTGTAAGTGGTCTAAAAATATTTTGCTTGCCTGGGGGCCTGCTGACCAGAGTTGGGTTTGGGGACTTGGGAGTATTGCAAAGGGAAACTCAGAAAATAACTCTGGATTGGAAACCTTGAGTCCTAAGTGTATAAGAGTCACGAGGAGTGACCTTTAAAGGTCAGGCAGGATTTAGAGGTCATGGTATAGACTAAAGGGATGTTCAGGTGTTAAAGCACAGATCCTCTATTTATTTTCTTAAGTCTCCCTATTTTAATTTATTTTTTAAATTTTCATTCCAGTGTACTACTTGTTTCTGGTATACAGCATAGTGATTCAACCCTTCTGTTCACCACGCGGTGCTCATCACAAGGAAGCACAGACCCTTTAACTCAGCAGTTCGACTTCTGAGAATTTCTCCCGAAAGAACGATTGCAAAGGGATACAAAGATAACTAGCAGGACAGTAGTAACCTCATATTTACAATGAAAAAAAAATGAAATGAAATGAAGGGGGGCAAATTTTGCCATCCGGAGCCATGCCTCTTTGGCATGGGAATGATTTTAAGCTGGTTATTTTTAAGAAACAGCAGACTCAGGTGAAGCTCTAAAAATGGAATAGAAGTTACCCTTTTGTAAGAGACATTTACATTAATGAGGGAAATCTCTGCTGGTAAGGGTGTCTCCTTACCAGAAAATGGGAGGTGTCAACCTTGGAAACTCTTATCAGTGGAGAAGCCAGGGACTTAAATCTGCATAACAACATTACCTTTGTTTACTGTGCTTTTCCTAGTGACCTCCCCTATCTGACTTCCCAACCCCAATATCTTCTTTTGTCTTCAGCTAAAAACGGTATTTAAGTGACTTCGGCCATTTCAGGGAGTTAGTTTTCAATCTTCCTTTTTGCTTTTTTCTGGGAATTAAAAATAGATCTTTTAAAAAAAATGGAATTTAAAAATGTTTGTAAATAAGTAACCTTGTACAATACTTTTTGTACAATACTTTCATAATTACTATTTGTTTGCTCCTCACAGCTATTGATGCAGAAGGAGCGATGAGGGGGAGAAGAGAGAAGGCAGGAGGGACACGTGCCACTGGGCAGGAATCTATCATGGGCCAGGTGTTTTACATACTTGACCTCATTTGGTCCCCAGGATACTTCAGGGAGCCATAGGTGAATTGTTAATCCTGTTTGCAGTTAAGGAAACTCTCAGATCAGGAGGTTGATGTTCAGGCAATTTTAGAACAGACACAAGTTTATCAGTTCACACTGAGGGGGAGCAGGATATAGCATTCCAAACTATGCCACTTTGGTATATTGATTATTTTGAATGAAAGTTACTTAAGAAACAGCCTGTGCCAGAGGACATTCTGATCTCCCCTGTCCCTCTGAAAGCAGGAAATATCTCTCCCATGAGAAAAGTGTTCTCCTGTCCCAGGAGGGGAGAAGGCATCCTCCTCACCAGACACAGAGAGTTCAGCCCTGTGAAAAGTCTGTATAAACAAACCTTGTTACTTCTTCACTAATATACTTGCCAAGCCCAAATCCTTTTGTCTTATCAATTCTTCACAAGTGTGTTGCTTTCTTGTCTGAAAGGTATGAAAGCTGCCTGCCTCACTCATGTCTTTGAGTCTCATATTTTTATGGGTTACCGTATATATGAAATTAATTTTTTTCTCCTGTTAATCTGTTTTATGTCAGTTTAATTGTTAGACCAGCTAAAGAAGCTAGAAGGGAAGAAGGAAAAGTTTTCCTCCCCTTCAGTACCTCCATCGATCCATGAAATTGAGCAGGCCCAAGTGAATTAGGGAACTCCAAATTGATATCCAACACTCCTCAGAAATCCAACACAAAACCAGCCTCTTGCTCAGTTTCCCCCTCTAATCCTCTACCCCATGCCGGTAGCTTTCCTTCCTCTGGTACAGTTTATATATCTGTAAAATGAGGACAGTAATAATTTTCTGAAAAGATTAGTGGTAAGAATTAAATTAGTTAATACTTTAAAGCTCTCAAATAAGGCCAGATATATAGTAGACTCTAAATAAATATAATCTATCTATCTATCTATCTATCTATCTATCATCTATCTATCTAATCATTATCATTGTTAGTATTAATTAGTTTTTGGCCCCAGTCTCTCGTAGATAAAACCATACACAATCACCATAGGGTCTTCCATTTTCCTCAGTGTCTTCCTAACCCTCTAATCAGGCACCCAGTCCTGTGGATTCCAGCCTTCATTGTATCTCTCATCTTGATAGCCTACTCTTCGATAACTCAGGGGAAAAAAATTACAGTAGGGATTTTATCGATATGGCAGTTATCTCTCAGGGCTTAAGCTGAAGGATCAATGCTTATGAGGCTCAGGAGGACAAGATGGCCCTCAGAGGGGCAAGATAAAAAATGGAAGGCTGATTAACAGGCAAGATAAGTGATCACTTCGGCACCTAAAGATGTCCCACTTCCCCTGGTTTAACAGGTTAAGGGAGAAAAGAAGATTCTCTATCTACAAAGGTCTTTTCAGCATCTAAACCAACCTCTGTTCTGCTAGCTTATCCGGCTTAACAGAGAGCAATCAAGCTACTCATCCTAGAACTGTGGATGCAGGAGCCACGTAGAAGGTATTTTAAAAGAGGCAGTAAAACAAGCCCAACATTAAAAGCAGAGAATATTGCTTTAATTACTGGCTGTGTGATTTTGGAATATGTAACTTCACCTCTCTGAGACTTGTTTCCCTCCTTGGTACTTAAAGATTATAATATTTATTTCATGGGGCTTTTATGAAGATGAAATATATGTAATCGATCTGGCACATGGGAGGGAATCAATAAATGGTGGCTATTATCATTACCAATCATGGTGATAAAATGAGTAAGACACAGCTCTTCTATTCTGGTAGGAACGTGAGAAGCAAGTGAATGTTAATTGAATAATATTTAACGAATGGCAATTACATGTCATATGGTGTGAGTGTATGTATATATTCATACACGCATATAATCAATGCTTATTGTTAATAATTAAGAGTTGTTAAGAGCTAGTGGTTGTTAATTGGCAATGGTTGTTCACAGTGTCTTAGCTTTGACAATAGTATCCCATATTAGGATGATAAAAGTTCTGAACTCAGAGCTCAGAGGGGCTTCCTGGTCGGTGTGCACATCAGTGTTCTGGAAGGGTGATGTGCTCTGATTCCACAGGGAGAGGGCATGGAAGCCCTGTGTTTCAGACTCTTCCAGATCTCACCCTCTATGTGTTCACTCTGCTGTTCCTAAGTTGCATCCTTTATAATAAAACTGTATTAAAAGTGTAATAGCACTTTCTTAAGTTTTGTGCACTGTTCTAGCAAAATATTGAACTTGAAGGGGTCATGGGAACACTGGAATTTGTAGCCAGTAAGCCAGAAATGTGAGTAGCCTGGAGATGCCATGAACTTGTGGCTGGCACCTAAAGTGAAGGCAGTCTATGGATTCTTGTGGGGGATCTATGGTACATCTGAAGGGCTAGTGCCAGAATTAAATTCTAATACACCAGTGAGTGTTGGAACAGTTAGGGCTGAAACAGAAGAGTTGATTCCAGAATCGTAATCCACCATTCACAAGCGAAAGAAAAAAAATCACATGATCGTATCAATTAATGCATTTTTAGAATTTCACAAATTTCAACATTCTTGATAAAAACTCTTAGAAAAATGGGAACAGAGGACTTTCTCAACACGAGAAGAAGTGTTTGTTTTTTAAAAAATAAACGATAGCAAACATTACGCGTAATAGTAAAAGGCTGAACCATTTTGTCTGAAGATTGGTAGCATGGTAAACATATCTACTCTCACCACTCTTATTCAACATAGTGTTGGAAGTTCTAGTCTGTGCAATAAAGCAAGAAAATGAAGTAAAAAGGCATACAACTCAGAAAAGAATAAATAAAAATTTCCCTATTGAAGATGACATGATTGTCTACACAGACTGTCCCAAGGAATGTGAAAAGAAGAACAAGATGAGGAAGAAGAAGCTAGAACTAATGAATGAGCTCAATAAGTTGTCACAGAATATAAGATCAAGGTAAAAAAAATTGTATTTATTTATACTAACAATGAACATGTAGACGCCAGAATTAATAATATGCTACCGTTTCCAATGACTGAAAAAAGAGGTGTAAGCATTACAAAACATGTATAGGACTTGATTACTGAATGCTACCCAATATAGAAGGAGGAAATCAAAGCTCTAGATAAATGGAGAGACATAGCACATTCATGAATTGGAAGACTCCATAAAGACGCTATTTCCCACAAATGGATACACAATTTTAACTCAATTTCTATAAAAATCACCCCAAGGTTACTTTGTAGATATAGACAAGATTATTTTTAAGTTCTGAAAAAAAGAAGAAGAAGATGGTAAGAATCCGTCTCCCTGATCTTCAGACTGACTATAATAAGCTACACCAATTCAGATGGTGTGGTATTGGCACAAGGATAGACACATAGATCAGTAGAACAGACTAGAGCACCTAGAAAGAGAACTACACAAATGTGCCCTACTGATTTTTGGCAAAGTTGTTATTTTAAGCCACTAAGTTCGTGGTCATTTGTTATGCCAGGAAGTGAAGATTAATACAGGGTCCTCACTAATTATTAAGATTGTATAAATGGGTCCTGAGGCCAACCATTTAAGGACCACTCTCCTGTGATCTTGGGCAAATATTTTAAATTTTACTAGCCTCATTCAGCTTCCACCCCTGTAAAGTTAAGATAACAATTTTCCCAAAATAATAGGGCTTTCTGAGTATCAAATGAGATCATTCATTTAAAGTAGATAGCAAAAATATTTGGCATTTGGTTAGTGCTAATATGTGTTAGCCATTATTATTGACAGAACTATAGTTGGTTAGATCAGAGTCACAGAGGAAAGAGGAGGGTAAAGAAAAGTACTAAAAATGAATAAACACAGTAAATAAAAGTCCTAAAAGTATCTTTTTCTTTAATGAACCAGATTTGACTGCAATAAAAATAAACTCTGTTGGGTGACCCGTCTCCTGAATCACTTTTTATTGTTGTGAAAATATTGATCTGTTGAAGCAGGTTGTCCTCAAAGTGTATAAAATACTATAACTCTTCAAAAAACAACAACAGCAAAACTCACACCAACTCTTACTGATGTGAAATATAATGGCCGATCCTACACTTTTAATTTTATTTCATTTCTGCATATCTTGGCAAATGTCTTGCATAAGAAAGGCCTGGCCTTTTCACAAATTATCTTGATGCTTAAGAGCACATTTTTCTGAGCCTAATCTTCTGTCTGCATGCCTTAGGAAGGATAGACCCCCAAAGATCTCCTTTCTTAAAACCACTGGGTAGATCAACTGTCATCATCTGATCTTCGGGGATAGGGATGAACACGTTCTTGTAAAAGCGACCAGGCTGGACCTCACAACCCAAAGAACAAACATACTAACAAGAAACAGAATTAACATCTTTAGCCTTCCACTACCCCTTTTGATCTCAAAACCAAGTTCATGAGGGGGTGCTGTTCTTTATTCATGTCTCCAACCATTAAATATATTGAGCAGGTACCATGCGTAAAATACATTTCAAGTCCCTGGGAATGTGCTTCTTGCTGGTGTAGGTCTATAGTCCAATATTCACTATAGCCGAATCCTTATGCACGCACCATGCACCAGTAATTCAATTAAATATTCCATATAGCACTCTGTACCACCCAGGTCCTAAGACAATGCGTGCTGGTTGTTATCATACAAAGTAAAGAAATGAATTCTTTTTTTTTTTTTTTAACGTTTATTCATTTTTGAGACAGAGAGAGACAGAGCATGAACAGGGGAGGGTCAGAGAGAGAGGGAGACACAGAATCCGAAATGAGCTCCAGGCTCTGAGCTGTCAGCCCAGAGCCCGACGCAGGGCTTGAACTCACAGACCGTGAGATCGTGACCTGAGCCGAAGTCGGACGCTCAACCGACTGAGCCACCCAGGCGCCCCAAGAAATGAATTCTTGTCATTCAGACGCTGTTCTGAGATTCTTCTTTTATAACTTGATCTAACCCAGCCCTCTCCTCCTTTCTCTGAGTTACTTTCTATCGTATCAACCTAATTTTTTCCTCCTTCTGCTTCTTCATATCCTTTGGAGCTGTCTGAAATTATTTTCCCCACTTGTTCTTCTACTCACTTATTGTCTATTACCCCCCAATTAACCATAAATTCCAGGAGAGAAGAGATGTCATATAACTTATCTCTGTAGCCACGTGCCCAGATCTATATGTGCCATAGTTAGTGCTCAGAACACATGAGTGTATAGATAAGGGAATCATTTGCCAGTCTCACTTCTTTTGGTCTGGAACTTCACTGCCCAATGTGGTAGCCACACATGGTTGTTAAGTACTTGAAATGTGGCTAATACAGAGTGAGATATGTTCTAAGTAAAAAGTACACATTGGATTCCAATGACTTGGTCCAAAAAAGCTTGTAAAATATTGCATTAATAATTTTTATGTTGATTCTATGTTAAAGGAATAATATTTTGAATATATTAGATTAAATAAATATATTCTTAAATACGTTAAAAGTTAATTTCACCTTTTTTCAACCTTTTGGAGTGTGGCTACTAGAAAATGTAAAATTTCATATGTAGTTCACCTTTATGGCTCGTGTTATGTGTCCATTGGAGAGCACTGGTCTACAATGGTAGCCATTGAAAACAAATTCCAGGAGAGTGTGATGTTAAGTGAAATAAGCCATACAGAGAAAGACAGATTACCATATGGTTTCACTCTTATGTGGATCCTGAGAAACGTAACAGAAACCCATGGGGGAGGGGAAGAAAAAAAAAAAAAAAAAGAGGTTAGAGTGGGAGAGAGCCAAAGCATAAGAGACTGTTAAAAACTGAGAACAAACTGAGGGTTGATTGGGGGTGGGAGGGAGGGGAGGGTGGGTGATGGGTATTGAGGAGGGCACCTTTTGGGATGAGCACTGGGTGTTGTATGGAAACCAATTTGACAGTAAATTTCATATATTAAAAAAAAAAAAACAAAAAAAACAAACAAACAAACAAAAAAAATGAAAACAAATTCCAAGAAATACAGAGATGTGGATAGGTCAATTACTACCAGGGCCCAGGAGAAGAAGGAAACATTTGGAATAAATTCAGATTCTGGCTCCAGGCAGCTTAGAGAATGATCATTCCAAATGAAAAGAGGTGGTATCTTTATGTCCAGCGAGGTGTTTAGTAGAAGCCAGACGCCGCACCCACACTGACGGTTTGGGAAAAGTGGGCTAGGATTAAGGCTGCCACAACCACATTCCAGACCTCTTCAGAAACCGCATCCCTCCCCTTGATGTGTGACCCAAATACTATCAGGATGTTGGGCAGCGATTAATGGTGACAGTTTTACGAGCACAGTGGTGCATAGGGATACAGACAAGGAGCTCCCCAGCCGCTCAGGAGGGACTTTTAAAGGCCATTAAATCAATGCTGTGATATTTTATGTTTCACTCCAACGGTCCTGGCTTCAGACGGGCCAATTCAGAGAGGGATCTGTGTATGCATGCGTGAAGCTTCTCTAGAATTACAGTGGAAAGCTTTGATAACAGGCTGGTTCTGCTTTGCCTTAAACACGGGGCTTGGAGAACTTCTCAGGTAAGGAGCCTTGTCTTACGCAGTTTTCCCAGTGGAGAGAGGTTGCCTTTTGTTCAGGGTTCCTGATCTCTATTTTTTTCTTTGGACACTTGAAGTATGTGGACGTCCAGAAAGCCAGGGATGGCTTTGGTTGATATGGCTCTGAGACTTTCTCGACTACTGCTTTTATTTTTTATTTATTTATTTTTTTACATTTATTTATTTTTGAGAGACAGAGACAGAGCACGAGTGGGGGAGGGGCAGAGAGAGAATGAGATACAGAATCCAAAGCAGGCTCCAGGCTCTGAGTTGTCAGCACAGAGCCCGACATGGGGCTCGAACTCACAGACCGTGAGATCATGAGCTGAAGTTGGATGCTTAACTGACTGAGGCACCCAGACTTCCCCTCGACCACTGCTTTTAAACTGCAGCGGGAATGAAATTCCCCCACAGGAGAAACGGCTGATAACGCTCATATTCTGCTTCCGTCCCAGGTCTAGAGCTCAGGAATCTGTTTTTATTTATTTATTTTTTTTAATTTTTTTTTTTAACGTTTATTTATTTTTGAGACAGAGAGAGACAGAGCATGAATGGGGGAGGGGCAGAGAGAGAGGGAGACACAGAATCGGAAGCAGGCTCCAGGCTCCGAGCCATCAGCCCAGAGCCTGATTCAGGGCTCGAACCCACGGACCGTGAGATCGTGACCTGAGCTGAAGTCGGAGGCTTAACCGACTGAGCCACCCAGGCGCCCCTCAGGAATCTGTTTTTAAGCCCAAGTAATTCTGATGCTGATGGTCTATGTAATTCACAGTGATCTGAGATATTTGCCTTCTAGGACAATGAGGGACTTGAAGTCCCCATAAGGAAAGGAGCTTGTCCGAATCTCCACTGAACCCCAACTTCTGGGGATGGTGTAGTCATGACGTTTTTAATGGCTCACTGAGACAAACCATGACCAGACTTTCGGCAGAACTGTTAAGCTAAATACTTGGGGGCGGAGGGCAGGTGGCACGTTATGATCTTCGGTGCCTTCCTTGACTTGGAGGCTGATCCCACTCCTACCCTATGCTCAATTGTCTTTCAAAATAGAAGCTCTTTGTATGACCTCCCACTCCTCAAAACATGTGAAAGGGGACATTAAATGGTGCTTCCAGGAGTCTGAGTTCAAGGGTAAAATTAGATTTGGAAACTACTAGGTTTCAAAACCAAATAAGATTTTTGTTTCTTCATATATACTCTGTTTACTTATAGCAGGGCTTATCAGGGTCTTTAATACATTCATGTCATTCAATTAATTTAACCTCAGAAATCTCACAAAACCCTAGGTAGGGAAACAACAAGGACTCTAGCATATTCAATGTTATAGTATTTTAATATTTATTACTTCTTGCAGTTATGACCACTCTCATGTGAGGGAAGGGTTGCTACTAGGACCTTCCCCAGTTAATGGATGAGGGAAGCTAAGGTACAGGGGGTTAAGTCACTTACCCAGAAGCACAGAACTCACACTCAGGTCTTCAGCCATGAAATCTAGGATTTTTTCCCACTGTCCTATGCACTGGGTTAGTGGAAAATTAAGGGGTCTTATTCAGGAAAGGGCACTTTCTATTTTGTTCTTCTCTCCAAATTACTTTGCACTTTTTCCCCCTCCCAGACCCAGCTAGAACCCTGCAAACAAAAACGTGCCAGTTTCAACACCCCAGATGTGGAATCTGTGGATGAATAGGCTCACCACCTGCCTGCTCTCCACCCTTCACCACTGACTATGGATCCCATGCTTTCTTGATTGTCAGTTAATATTTAACTTAAAAACAACACCAACACACACACACACACACACACTAACAAAAAAACAAGAGCATGGAAAGTGCATGATGACTTCAGTGCTCACATTTCGGTGACCATTGTGACACCTCGGAACAGAGGAAAGTTGGGAATGAAGGGACCCTTCTCAGTGACCAACCCAAGCCTCAGACCCTCCATTCCTGTGAGGCTGGCAGTCTCCCCCACTCCAAGTCCAGTCCAGTGAGAGTCAGATATGACCAAGAAACACAGTCCTTTTGGAACGTACCAGTGAGCAGCACCCAGGATCAAGCATGAGTTTCTGAAAGTATGTTGACAAGACACCAGCCACTTTGCGATAATGTGTGATGACGGATTGTCCCCTCCCCAGGTCTCTAACCATGGTGGCCTCCATGTTTCTGGCAGCCACACCACACAATGGAGTTCCCAATTTTTTTATTATAAACTTGTTTAGCATTTATTTTTGAGAGATAGAGAGAAACAGAGTGTAAGAGGGGAGGGGCAGAGAGAGAAGGAGACACAGAATCCGAAGCAGGCTCCAGGCTCCGAGCTGTCAGCACAGAGCCTGTTGTGGGACCCGAACCCACAATCCTCGATTGAGATCGTGACCTGAGCCGAAATCAGGGGCTTAACCGACTGAGCCACCCAGGTGCCCCTGGGGTTCCCAATTTTTTGTCTCCTGTGTACACGTATACCTCTGGCTGGTAGGCCTGAGTCAGAAGCATCATAACGTGGCAGTCTCTCTGGACCTAGATTCCCCATTTCTTTTTGATAGATTTCCATTTCCTTTCATTCTTGTATTTGTGTGAGTGTGTGTGCATTGTGTATACATGAGTGTGCATATATGTGTGCAAGTGTGTGCGTGTGCCCCCACTGAGTGCACTGACGAGGAGAGACGTTTACTAGTTCCTTAGTGCCACGTCGTAGACTCGTGTTCTCTCTATATAAACACATTTCTGCAAATGACAAATGCAGTCATTAATTATTCAAGACCACAGCTATCCTGGCATTCACCACTGGGAAGCCCTTGTAGAAGAAAGTAACAGACTTGCACAGGGGAAGCAGGACCCAGGGATGTTCCCAAACACCCCCCACAATCTTATCTTCCGTTTCTACATCAAAGGAAACCACTGAGCGCCATCATTACAGACTAGTGCTCGATAGCATCATGGTTCAGATGCCCCTTGTGATGAAGAGCTGGCCACCTCGGGAGAGTTCCCCACTACTGTTTCAGGTTCTCTGTAACAGCTTCTGTTGGTCCTCAGTGGCTCTGTAGAGCTTTAAGGAGCTAACCTGTCCCTTCTACCTAATAGCATTTCCTATCTTTCCTCAGCCCCCGGCAGGAAGAAAAAAATTAAGTTTTAGAACATTAATAAACAATACTACTTTTCCTTTACAATGATCAGAGCTTATTAAGAAATAAGATTCAAGAAACACAGCAGTGAAACTAAAACCTCCCCGATTTGTTACTGACAAAGCTTATGTGGAAGGTAAACCAGGTCAGCCGTCATTAAGGGCTTTATTTTACCTCACCTCTGAATTAAATTTACCCACCTGTTGTATGCAGCACTGGGTCACTGAGTGCTCCCCATGTCCTGACCCCAATCTGGGCAGAGACTGCCTCTGTAAACTATCCACTGGGAAAAGGCAGACGTGTAGGTCCTGCGGACAGGGGCCGGCTCTACAAAGAGGTAGCTCAGAAGGGGACGAGATGAGCGAAGCCAGTGTTTTCCTCTCAAACAGCAACCATGTAAGTGAATACTTATCCTCTGGGGAAGAGGGAAAGTAAAACCAGAGAGAAACAGTAAGTCTCTTTCCCCCCCCTTTTTTTTTGCAATGGGATAAGATTTCCCTCCCTCGGCAGATACTTGAGTTGTAGAGAAGAGGAACATCCCTCCCCCTCCCTAGCGATTGATATCTCTTGTTGGGCTGGCCTCATTAACTCATAATCCTGGTTGACCTTCTCTGGAAGTCATTTGTGCTTCAAATTTCCATTTTGCTTGTGAGCCTGAGAATAGATAAAACTATGATGTCTAGGCAGAGCAGGGTCCAGTTGAGGAAACTGAGGTCCAGAGTGATTAAGTGGCTCCTTCAGGATCACACATCCGCACATCAGACCCCTGCCTCCTCCCCATCAGGGTTCTTTTTTTGCCACAGCACCTCTCTCTGCCATGCTGGCTCCCCAGGTGAGGACCATTAGCAGGGCAGACTATCGTTACAGTATTATCTGTCAAATGAAATAATGATTCTGAGATTCTGGCAGCCTGAGCCAGATGAAAACTGGCAGCCCCAGGAGGAGAGAGTATTTGACTCAGCACAGTCCCTTAATCCATCCTGTCTTCTACTTCCTCCTCGCACGGCACAGGGGGAGAGTGGTAATCTGTCTCTATTGCCTTGGCAAACAAGCAGATGTTGAAAGCAAGCTGAGAACTGACGACCGGAAAAGCAAAATGGGGGAGGAACCTGTATTCTAAAGGAAGATTTTGATTTGATCAAAGGGAGGAAAATGAGAACAAAGGGATAAAAATGAGACAAAATGGTTTAAAGAGGGGGAAAGTTTCACTGTGCCAGAGCCCGGGAATAAGAAAATAGAGAAAGGTGATCATCCCTCATTAATGGAATCCCATGCCTTGCACACCCTTGGCAGGTGACATCCATGAGAATCTTGTTCAATTGGCCTGGTTTTGCAGCCAATCGGAAGTGAAGCGCTCAACGTGATCTATTTTAAATGTATTGCAGCTGAATTATTTAATTTGAAATTTAGCTGGTGCCACAGGCACTGGAGCGGGAGCAAGAAGAATGAACAAAATTATTTCATTGGAAAACGGTTTAATTTTTAATTATGAGAGGGAGCACTTTGGGGGAATGAGGTGATTGGTCCATGAAAGCTCTGTCTCCTGGATTCATGTGGAGTCATGACAAGCACTTCAGTGTATTTAATTATCCTGTCCTGGTGTCTGTCCACTGATTCTGGGAACTAACAGGGAGAAGAGGCATAAACAGCAGAATTATAATAATAACAATGATAATTGCAACTCATGTTTGTGTGGAGGAAACTTCCATTGATTTGCTTGTTATAGATACCATAAGGTAACCTTGAAGTCTTTTTGTCTTTTTGTATGAAAAGAGGAAAGGATACAAAGCCCTCTGCAATAGTAGAAAGCACACCTGGGCTGGGAATGAAGAATACAGTATCCTATCTTTATTATTGCCACGGTAACTATAATCATGCAACCTTGAACAGGTCACTTTACCTCCCTATGTGTCTGGGGACTTTTGTGATCCCTTTCAACGTTAAAATGTGCCTCTCCTATGTGACTCTAAACCAGAATCTGTTCTCTGTAGATGAGGCTCTTTGGGAATCCAATTCATTCTACTAAATATCATTCTTATAATGCATCATTTAATAACTCTTTACTAAGCAGTACGTGGTCCATATGACCTCTCAGAGTCAGGCAGACTTGGATTTGAATTCAAGTTATGATAGTTCCTAGCCTGGTACTCCTGAGCATGTTAGTTGATTTCTCTGAGCCAAAATCTTCCCAAAATAGGGAGAATGGTAGTGTAGCTGACTCTTGAACAATGCAGGGGTGTGGGGTGTCAACACTCCATGCAGTTGAAAATCCACATGTAACTTTCGAGTCCCCCAAATTCAACTACTAAGTCTTCTGTGACCAGAAGCCTTACTAATAACATAAACAGTCAATGAATACCAATTTTGTATGTTCTATGCATTATATACTGTATTCTAATAATAAAATAGAGAAAAAAGTTAAGAAAATCATAAGGAAGAGAAAATATGTTTTTAGTACTGTACCGTATTTATTTTAAAAATTCATACAATCAACAAACTAAAAGACAACCTACTGAATGGGAGATGACATTTGCAAGTGACATATCCAATAAAGGTTCAGTATCTGAAAGGTATAAGGAACTTATACAACTCAACACCAAATCATCATCATCATCATCATCTAGTTAAAAAGCAGGCAGAAGACATGAATGGACATTTCTCCAAAGAACACATACAGTTGGACAACAGACACGTGAAAAGATGGTTAACATTACCAGTCATTAGGGAAATGCAAGTCAAAACCATAATGAGATATCACCTCACCCCTGTCAGAATGACAAAAATAAAAAACACAAGAAATAGCAAGTGTTGGTGAGGATGTGGAGTAAAAGGAGCCCTTGTGCACTGTTGGTAGGAATGCAAACTGGTGCAGCCACCGTGTAAAACAGTATAGAGGTTCCTTAAAAAGTTAAAGATAGATTACCATATGAACCAATATTTCCACTACTGGGTATTTATGTAAAGGCTACAACACATTGATATATGCACTGCTATGTTTATTGCAGCATTATCTACAATAGCCAAATTATGGAAACAGCTCAAGTGTCCATCAATAGATGAATGATAAATAAATGGTGTGCACACACAAACACACACACACACATATGCACACACAATGGAATATTACTCAGCCATTAAACAGAATGAAATCTTGCTATTTGCAACAACATGGATGGATCTAGAGGACATAATACTAAGTGAAATAAATAAGAGAAAGACAAATGCCTTATGATTTTACTTACATGTGGAATTTAAGAAATAAAACAAATCAGGGGCACCTGGGTGGCTCAGTCAGTTAAGGATCCGACTTTGGCTCAGGTCATGATCTCACAGTTCAATTTGTGAGTTCGGGCCCCATGTTGGGCTCTGTGCTGACAGCTCAGAGCCTGGAGCCTGCTTCATTTCTGTATCTCCCTCTCTCTGCCCCTCCCCAACTCGCACTCTGTCTCTCTCACTTAAAAATAAACATGAAAAAACAAGTTTAAAAAAAAAAAGAAAAAGAAATAACACAAAGAAACAAAGAAAAGAAAAGAGCCAAACAAACAAACAGACTCTTAACAATAGACAACAAATAGATGGCTACCAGAGGGGAGATGGGTGGAAGGATGGGCAAAATAGGTGAAGGGGATTAAGAGTACACTAGTATACTTACCATGGGGCACCTGGGTGGCTCAGTCAGATGAGCATCCAGCTCTTGATTCCAACTCAAATCATGATCCCAGGGCCATGGGATCAAGCCCTGCATTGGGCTCCATGCTGACCATAGAGTATGCTTAAGATTCTCTCTCTCTCTCTCTCTCTGCCCCTCCTGTTTGTGTGCACACACATGCATGCTTGCTGTCTCTAATATATATATATATATATATATATATATATATATATATATATATATATATAATATATACAATATATATGTATATTATAAAAATATATATTAATATAAAAATTTTATAAGAAATATATATATATTCTTATTATGAAGAGCACTGAGTAATGTATAGGACTGATGAGTCACTATATTATACACCTTAAACTAATATAACATTGTATTTTAATTATTCTGGAATTAAACATGTGTTTAAAATATTTATAAGTGGATGTGTGCAATTCAAACTCCTGTTGTTTAAGGGTCAATTGTATTGCTTCAAGGTTTGTGGTAAAAATTAAATGATGTTGTCCATGTAAAGTACTTAAAAGTGAAGTTCAGTAAATACTAGTTTCATTTGTCATTGGCATCATCATCCCCATCACCATTATCATCATCGTCACCATCATCATCAGTAATATCATCACCATCATCATCACCATCCCCATCACCGTCATCACCATCACCATCACCATCATCATCCCCATCACCATCATCACCATCACCATTATCATCATCATCATCAGTAATATCATCACCATCACCATCATCATCCCCATTACCATTATCATAATCGTCACCACCATCATCAGTAATATCATCACCATCATCACCATCATCATCACCATCACCATCATCATCATCATCGCCATCACCATCATTGTCATCATCATCAGTAATATCATCACCATCATCATCATCATCATCACCATCCCCATCACCGTCATCACCATCACCATCACCATCACCATCACCATCATCATCCCCATCACCATCATCACCATCACCATTATCATCATCATCATCAGTAATATCATCACCATCACCATCATCACCATCCCCATCACCGTCATCACCATCACCATTATCATCATCATCCCCATCACCATCATCACCATCATCAGTAATATCATCACCATCACCATCATCATCCCCATCACCATCATCCCCATCACCATTATCATCATCATCATCAGTAATATCATCACCATCACCATCATCATCCCCATCACCATTATCATCATCGTCACCATCATCATCAGTAATATCATCACCATCATCACCATCATCATCACCATCACCATCATCATCATCATTGCCATCACCATCATTGTCATCATCATCAGTAATATCACCATGATCATCATCACCATCCCCATCACCGTCATCACCATCACCATTATCATCATCATCGCCATGACCATCATCACCATCATCAATAATATCATCACCATCATCACCATCACCATCACCATTATCATCATCATCGCCATCACCATCATCACCATCATCAGTAATATCATCACCATCACCATCATCATCACCATCACCATCATCGCCATCACCATCATCACTATCCTCATCAGTGATATCATCACCACCATCATCATCACCATCACCATCACCACCATCATCACTATCACCATCATAACATGCTAGGTTCTCTCATAGACATTGGGAAAATGGAGGTGAGTAAGATGTAGTTCCTATTACCAAAGGGACATTAATATTCTAAGGAAAATAGACACAAACTGTAAATGTTGTCATTCAGGTTTGAACAAGGGACTCTAAGATTATAGAAGAAGAACGGGAAACTGTGGCCCATGGAGATCACATGGCTTGCCCAAGAACATCCAATGTGTTATGCATAGTGCTGGAACAAGAAGCCCAGCATTCTGTCCTCATTGAAAATAAATACAACCTCCCCCCCCCCAAAAAAAAAACCTTTATAAGAAGATATTTCAAGAAACTAAATGAAATTAACGTCCTGAGTCTAACCTCTGCAAATTGTCCAATAGTCTCTTCTATTTTCCCACACCTCGGGGACTATCAAACAAAGATTTTTACTATTTTCTATTCACAACTCAGTTTTAAATCAGTAACAAATGGTGCAAAACATGGTACATTTATATACATATGTGTAATCTCGTGTGAATGTGTAAGTACAAATATTCAGAAATGTGTGTCTGTAGGCACATGTAGCTGTATATAGCGATGCATACTTGATCCCTATGCACAAACATTAGTCTGTTTGTGGATAGCCCATGTGCACATCCATATGTGACCATGCATATATTTATACACAGGCATGCATGTGTTCAAACATACATCCACACAGATACATATGCACAGAGGGTGTTTTGACAACACTGTGAACAGCTCCAGCAGCAAACACCGTGGAGATTCCTATAATTTAATTCAGCAATTGTCAGTAAACTTTGATTCTCGTTCGGGAGGAGCTGGGATCTCCAGCTGCACTGGAGCCTTAGCTCTCAATCATCTTAAGTCAATTAAAACAATGCTTTAAAGCATCAGGCTTCTGCCTTAACTGCACATCTAAAATATAGAGTTTGTACTTCGTTCCAAGTAAATCAGACAGTCCTAGATCAAGAATAGAACTTGACAATGGGTCTCAAGTGCTATAACAACTTCAGGAGCATGCTTGAGATGCCCATCATTCATTCTCAGTCCCAGAGACTCTAAGTCCAGACCCAGGGGTCTATGTTTTACAAGCCTCATCGGGGACTTAGATGTGGTGGTTTGTGGAATATCTTTTGAGGAGGACTGCATTTGAGATGATCTAAGCCTCCTTATTTTGCAAATGTAGATAGAGATCCCAGATGGTGATGTGACTTTCCAAAGTTCTGCTGTTGTTAATGGCAAGATGGGATTTGCAACACAGACCTTGTGCCCATTTCTCAGCAGGTTTGTGTATGGTGTTATTATTTTACCTGTGCAAGTCCCTCATCTTCCAACAGGGTTTTAAGCTTCCCAGGGTAACCTCTTTCTCCTCATTCTCTCTTTCTATTTCTCCCTCTCTCATTTCTATCCCTATCTCTATCTTTATCTCATCTCTATCTCCAGTATTTGAATACACATGATAAACCAAATGAAGAGAGCAAAACATGGAGAAATGCATAAGAAAAATAGCTTGGTGGAAAAGGGGGTGGCCTGCGTCTGGAAGAGAGTGAATAGTTACTGAGTTTCTATTTTGTGACAGGCAGTTTGTTAGAGCTTTCTATCAGCTAGAACTACGATTGCCTGCAAGTAACCGAAAGCCTAACCAGAGGGCTAAAACTAATAGAAATTTATTTTCGTTGGTCAAATATGGATCCAGAGTAAGGACTTGACAGTATGGAGACTGGTAGCTGTATGTTAACAGGTCTGTTTGCCATTTCCTTGTCACCTCCTAGTCACAAGATGGTTGCTGCAGCTCCACCCATTGCATTTGAAATCAAGGCAAGAAGAAGGCTGGCTAGAGATACCAGTTTCATTTTTCCTTTTTATTGAGGAACAAAAGTTTTCCTAGAAAATTTCATGAGGCTTTAGATTATGTATAACCGGAGAAATATTTAGCTGAAAGATTGTTCTGAGAAGTAAAATGGTTTATTTGTTGTTAGCAAAGACGAAGAAGGATCGGCTTTGGGATATTTTGCATCTTCACACTTATATCATGATGGAGAAGGGAAGGAATAATCCATGTGATATAAAGACAAAACAGTCGGCCCTTCTTTGCCAATGTTTTGTAGGTGATGATGGGAAAATTGTGTTTTCATGCAGCAGGCAGCATTCCAATTTACTTTACATACCAAGAACTGAACAAATTTCCTTTACATACCAAGAACTAGGTGCTGTAAATATAAGATAGAAATAGACATGATTCAAGCAATGGTTACACTTAAGGACCAACCATGGGAGCAACATTGAAATTCAATATAACATGTGCTACAATGGAAACAAAGTGTTCTATTTTTGCATGCCATTTGCATGCCCCTCTAAGCCTTGATTTGCTCTCCCTATGTCTTAGGACAAAGAACTAAACCCCACAAAGTTCAATATGATCAAAACTGGGACCACCTTACCAGACTCATCCCTTCTCATTCTGGGCACATATCCATCACAAGCTTTCTATAATTACTGTAATGGGCCAAGCTTCTTCGTACCTCAGGCCCCTTGCACATGCCATTCCCTCTGTTTAGAATTATGTTTTACCCACCTCAACACACTTCACCTATCAATCTCTATTCATTCAATCTCAGCCCTCATATGATATCTAGCCCCTTTGACTAGACCATATCCCACCCTTCTAACACTCATAGTGCCCGTCACATTTTGCTAGTATATGCTTGTGTGACAATTTGATTGATATATATTTCTTGCCCTATATTTTAGACTCTGTGAGGGAAGGGGCTATGTGTACTTGGATAACCATTTCACCTCCAGCACCTAGCACATAGTAGGTACTCAGTAAACATCTCTTAAATTGATGGACACATGAATGAGTAGAATGAAGCCTCAAGTTCTATTTAGGCTCCATGAGGTCTATAGCATTTGAACTTGTCCTCCTCGATCCTTTATTTTACCACCTCTTAAATAGATAGGACACAGTGATGATCGCTCAGGGGTTTCCCAGCTTTATTTTTTACTGAGACCTACTCCTGAGCTCTGACTCCAACGCTGCCTTTCTATGTGACCCTGGGCAACACGCTTAACCACTCTCAGTCTCAGTCCCCTTCTCTGTGAAACCAGTAGAGATGATCTCTAAGGCTCCTTCCACACCTGAAACATCAGTGAGTTTTTGAAACTCCAGAAGGAACATGAAAACCACAGGATGAGAGCCGGAGGGATTCTGCTGAGTTGTGGGTTTTGCAGGTGTATCTCAGCAGGTTCCCGGGAGCCATTCTTGAAGGGACTCAGCGTGTTACCTGGACTAATTTATAAAGGAAATGAAAAGGAAATGGACTCGTTATAATGAACACCATTAATTCACCACTCCAGACTTCACTGTTTGAACAGCAAGTATCAAGCCATTCAATTGTCATCTGTCGATTGAATTCTGCTATTTTGCCTGTTGGAAATGACCAGCCAACACAACAGCGTGCAGACAACGACATGACTACTAATTAGCATATATATTGTTTGTCCTGGTATAAATTTATGGCAAACAGAAATATTTTACACTCCAGTAAAGTTAATAAATGAAGCTTTGGGCTATAAAAATTTCATGTTCCTTTGTGCAAAGGTCAATTATAAATAGTTAAGCACATATTCATTCAAAAGTGTGAGGCCTCGCAGCCAGGAGAATGAAATATATTCTGGTCAATTTACACTCTGGCTGGACTTGCCTCTCATTTTATAGCTTTGATGACATCCCTCTTTGCTGGTCCACACTGGCTGGTTCCTAAAGAGCTCCTCTGGCTAGAGAGACTGAATGAAATGAGTATGTACATGTTCCCAGGTCTGGTTTGACACCCACAGTGTATTCAACAAATGTTGGTTTAAACTGAAGGGGACAGCCCATGTGAGAGAAGGAGGAAGGGATCCAGAGCAACTCCTAAAACCCTTTGCTCATGGCAGGAACACTGGATAGATAGGGGTTCTGGTCCCAGTTCTGCTATGAATCCACTAAGACACCTTGGCAAAGTGACTTTCTCCTCTCCATGCCTTTTTTTTTTTTTCCTCTCCCAATGAAAAGAATGGATTGTATCGGTATTCCAGTAATCTATGGCTCCATAAAAATTACCCAAATGTAGGTTGGTTTGTTGTTTTTAAAACATTAATCATTTTCGTACATCTCGTGCTTTTGTGGTGAGGAAATGAGGCTGGGCTCCATAGCAGATCCTTCTCTTCTGTCTCAGTGGAGACCGTAGTATTTCCCTGGCAGACGGGCTGGTGTGGAGAGTGCAGGATACCTACTTTCATTTGTCTGGTGCCTTGGGAGTATGGCTAGAAGGCTGTGCTCCGCTGAGACTGCTGACTGGAGCACCTATGGGTGCACACCCTTCCAGCACGGCATTGGCAGGATAATCAGACTTGGCATATGGCACCTCAGGGCTCTAAGAGAGTTTTCCAAGGGGCAGGAGGTGGATGCTGACAGTTTCTTACAATCTGCACCCAGAAAACTGGCATGGCACCCTTTCTGCCACATGCTACTGCAGAGAGCGATCGTAGGGACTACCCACATTCAAGTAGAGACAACATAGACCCTGCTTCTTGATGAGGGCAAGATCAAAGATCTTTCAGCCACCTTTAAGCTGCCACTATATCTAAGCTTTTGATTTTGCTCCATATTGAGAAGTGTTACATGGAAAAGGATTTGGTGGATAAGTACATTGAGAAAGTTGAACCACTGTTTTTAAACAACCAGACACCTCAGAGTCTTTTACTTATCCTTCATTCTGTCAACACTTACTGTTCACTTGTGAGGCTACAAAAAATGTAGCAGTGAACAAAATGGAGCTTGCCTTCTAGTGAGGAGGGGGAGTTAGGCAATAATAAAAGAAACACATAATGTCTGGTCCTGGTAGGTATGTATTAGGAAAGCAGGCTGCAGTGACAAAATTTACATTTTCAGACGGGGCAGTTAGAAGGGTTGAGAAAAGCATATGTCAGGAGGTAGCTGAATAGTTAGAATGGAAGCCATACAGAGAGTCTGCACCGTACCAACAGCAGGGTCCGAGGCCCTCGGGGTGGGTGGGTTATTGGCCGAAGTGGCTGGGATGGAGTGAAAGAGAACCTAAGAGCATAGTGTTGAGTCAGAGAAGTAGGCAGGGCCTTGGGGAGCCAGGAAAGACTTAGGAATTTATGGAAAGGGTAATGGAAAACAACTGGAGGTTCCTGGGTAGAGGTAGGATACAGTTTGACTTTCAAAAGAGCTCTCTGGCTGCTCTACAGAGAATAAACAATGAGTAGTAAACACGTAGAGGACTGGTTAAGAAGTCATTGCAGTATTCCAAGTGAGAGATGATGACGTTGGCACGACCAGTGATGGAGATGAGACTAGGAAGTAGGGGCACTCTCTCCTCAGATGGGTATATTTTAAAGATGGCTCCCAGGCCCTTGAGAAAGACATTTCTGGGTTATAAAACTTGCAACAGTCTGGGAGAAGATTTACATCTCAAAGGGACAGAGAAAGAATTTAAGACTGGAAGTTTTCTGAAGCAAACGCTCTACGAAAAGGCAGGTCGTGTTCAGGAAGAAACCTGTCGAAGGCTTAGTTAGACTAGGGGCAGTGTTAAGACTGCCTGCTCACTCTGTCATCCGATGCTTCCAGGTTCGGAAACTTTGGCACTTGAGATGGAATCTCAGCAGCCTGGGGCTGTTCTGCCACAGACTGCAAGACCCTGCACAATTACACTAAATTATCTTTGTCTCCACTTGTTAATTCTTCTACCTCAAAGCCTTTGCATGCTTCTTTTTTTTTTTTTCCCCGGAAAGGATCTTCTACCAGATCTTGGGGTGTCTGACCTCCTTATTTCCTGCCAGTCTTCAGTCTTAGTGAGGCCTACCCTGACCACTGTATTTAAAGCAGCAACTGTCCCTCTGCTGTCCTCTCTCCCCTTTATCCCTTATGTACTATTTCATTTATTTATTACATTTCTTGTTTATGATCTGTCTCCTTCTGCTGGAATGGCAGCTTTATGGGCCCTATAATGTAGCCCGTCATAGAATTACTTATGATAAGAAGAAATTTAAAATTAAAAACACTGTAAGGGACAACATTAGAGGAAGCGTCAAGGAAGCTGATGCCTCTACTCAGAGGAATAGTATGCAATCACTTAAATTATGTTTATAGAGAGAATCTATCAGGAAAGCATACATATAGAGAGGATAGTTTAAAAGGTTCACGTAAGTGCTATCTTATAAACACCAAAATTTAAAAAAATAACTATGAATAGAAAAAAAACATTGGGAGGAAATGTGTCATGGCATTCATAGAGATTTTCTTTAGGTGATATTATATCTATACTTATATATGTATATTTATATCTAGATAAAAAGATGCCTATCTATATTTATATAGATATTTAATGTTTTATTCTTTTCTTAACCTTAATTTTTTTTAATTTTTAATATTTTTTTAATTTATTTTTGGGATGGAGACAGAGCATGAGTGGGGGAGGGGCCGAGAGAGGGAGACACAGAATCTGAAGCAGGCTCCAGGCTCCGAGCTGTCAGCACGGAGCCCGACGTGGGGCTCAAACTGGTGAACCACGAGATTGTGACCTGAGCTGAAGTCAGACACTTAACTGACTGAGCCACCCAAGTGCCCCTAATGATTTGCAACTTTTAAATAATGAGCAGGTTTGTTTTTAGTATGGAAACGTAGAATATTTAAAAAATTAAAGACTCTATAAGACTCTTAAGATTGTAAACTTCTGGTCCCAAATTTGGGACACATCCATGTCATCCAAACTGCCTTGGTGCTTATAATGGGCCATGTCTTAAAATTTTTTAACTGATTTATTTATTTTGAGAGACAGAGAGAGCCCAAGCAGGGGAGGAGCAGAGAGAGGGAGAGAGAGAGAGAAAACCAAGCAGGCTCCATGCTATCAGCATGGAGCCCGATACGGGGCTCGAACTCAAGGACGGTGAGATCGTGACCTGAGCAGAAACCAAGGTCGAATGGCTAACCTACCGAGCCACCAGGCGCCCCTAATGGGCCACGTCTTGATGTGTATGAGGTATTGAGAACAGAGAAAGCTGAAGCCTATCTTTTGAAAAACTCCCATGGAGCAGTTTGGGGACAGAAGCATGCCCACAGGGTGCTTTGGGGACCCCGCATACCACAGAGAGGAGCTGGGTACGCAATGCAGCAGGTATTATCAATATTAGCCCAGTAACTAGGCAACTAAAAGATTTGTAAAGAAAGCACAGCATCACGCGATATGCAGGGATGTGTTTTAAGGAGACACGGTGGGGATTAACAGCCCTGTGATTCATGGAAACAGCAATTTGTCACCGGCACTATCTGCAGCCGGTAGGGGACAAAGGTAAAGACAATGCAGAACTGTGCCAAGGAGCTGAGTGGTAAGCACAGACGGGCAAAGCACCAGCATGACTTTGCTTTAATTATTCTGAGCCTTCCTCTAAGCAAAGTCTGGGGGCATTGCTGTCCCACTTTTCTTTGTTTTCCTGTTTGTTTTTAAACACTGAAGTCAGTTTTTCTAGGCTGTCTCCTTGGACCAAAGGGAAGACTCTTGTTTTATTGCATACCTACTAGGTCCAGCCATTAGCTACAGTGGTATCTTTCAAACCTCTCCGTTACCAGCAGCATGGGCATTGTTATTATTCTTATTTCAGACATGAGTAAATTAAGACTTACCAGAGGTGATGGTGCAGTTTTGTTACAAGATTATACATTAGTAGCTGTAGGCTCTTTGTATACAATTCCTGGCTACCCAGCCTTCCTCAATGTCCGCATCTACATTGCCAATTAAGTTATACTTGTGTATTGAGTGTTTCCTCTGGGGCTGGGTTCAGAGAGACCTCTAAACCTGTTGCTCAGAGTTGGAGAATTACAGACGATTGCAAAAGGAACCACAGCATTTGGTGTTGGGTCTGTCAGTTGTCCAGGCTGCACACTGATGTGACAAGTTCACAGGCTTCTCAGCGTTCGATTTTCTAGCAAAATGGAAAATGCAATTACAGTATTCCATAAAATATCGTTGTTGGTTCAAATATAATTAAGCATCTTATTAAATCACTATTTTACCAAGTGGGATGCAGAGACTCTCCAGGGCTTCCTTAGAGAAAAACAGAGGCTGCTCTGAAAGGGGCGGGGGGCGGGGCAGTACATCTCCAGGGAGTTATAGTTAATAACCAGAGTTCTTAGGAGAAAGTGCTGCAAGGCGACTCCCTTATAGGGCAGACTCTCTTATTAAGAGTTTAATGGTAAAGTTGACTGAAGCTGACTCTTTCCATTACAATAGCTTTGGAATTTATTTCCTGGGGATCCACTTTCACTGCTTGACATTAAGGGAGTTGGCTGCAGGGAGAAGATCCAGGAGGTGAAACACCACTTGGGGAGATACTTACCTTGTCAAGGAGAATAAAAGAAGCCTCCATTAGAAAGAACCTTAAGGACTGAGCATTTACTGTGCACCTACTATGCTCCGGGCACTGGGTAAGGATATTGTCCATTTTATTTAGAGAGAAAGAAGATGAGCTATTAAGGTCCACGAACAGACTCACATGTCACTGAGCTTCTTTTCTGTGCCAGGCACTGTGCAAAGGTACCGATCAGGCAGTTTCTCACTGATTGCCACGACAGCCTGAAGAGGCATTTAGCAGGTGAGGAACCAGATCACAAAGAGATTAACAAATTGCCTGTGCCACATGACTAGTAAATAGGAGATATGCTATTGATTTCCAGAATCTTCATCTTTGGCCACTGTTTTAATTGGCAGCTAAGAAAACTGAAGCTCAGACACTAAAGAACTTATTCTACACTAGAAAACACCTCATGCAACATTACAAGTTTAAGGGAAGACAAACCTCATTTCAAAACCTAGTGCTGTTCTAGGATTGTAGGCAATTGACTTTGCCTTTCTGAGGCTCTCGCCAACGTTACTGACACAACAGTAGTTGTTAGAATCATGCAAAGGACTTGCTGAAAAGTCCAGATGGCTTGGTTCCACCCCCAGGGTTGTTGATTCAGTGTGTCTGGGTGGGCCAGAGCACTTGCATTTCTAGCAAGTTCCCGTATGACACCGATGCTGCAGACTGGGGACTCCACCTGGACAAACCCCACTCTGCCATACTCAGAATTCAAACTCTGGTTGTCCCTGGACTTAAAGACAGACTTGGCTGTAGTATCTGGGACATTGATGTTGGAGACTTGGTCTGATCCTTCCTTCTTCATTGCCTGGTTGTGTGGTCTTAGGCAAACTTACTGGTTCTTCTGAGCCTCATACTGCTTCCTTTGTCACCACCCTGCTGATGAGGATTATAGGGAGTGTTGTATTGGAAAGTATCTAGCCTATGATCTAGCCAAAATATTTAATAGATACCGATTGTCAACATTAGAAAATTATCAAGATTATTTCCATGGTGCATGGCTTCAGACTTTCTTTACTTTTTTATTCACTAAATATACCAAGCGCTGCAACATTTCTTGCAATATTTTCATTTCTTCAGTCTCTGTATTCCTAATTACCAAAATATGCTGTAGGTCCACTGTAAACCATACAGAGCAAACCCTGCACCTACACCTCCCATCATTATTGCTGGAGAAATATTACATATGTAGTTTTAGTTCAGAAGTCATGATTCACAGAATGAATCCCCTAGAAGACAAGGTTCTAAGTGTTTTTGAATCTTAAGTTTCTGTAACCATCAAGGACCAGGAATCACCAGGGAGGAAGCCCAGAGATAAAAGTCAAGTTGGAAGACAGGTAAGTCCCTTAATGCCAGAGGGACTGTGTCTCAAATTGAGAAGCTTCTCACCCTCTTCCATTAAGAAGGCATTGCTAGTGAATCTACATTAATAACTGTTGACCAAACCAGTTAGAAACTCTATTGGATTAAAAAATATCCTTTAGAAGTTAAGATAAAACCTTACCTCTCCCAGCCCGCTCAACCCCAAGAAGAAGCCACTAAATACTACATTCTTTCTGTCTCATCTTTTGTTCAAGTTGAAAATCAGTCCATCTGGTTCACCTTGAATCTTGAGCTGCATATTTTTAGCAGCATAAGAACCTATGTTGCCAGCATTGCTGGGGAAAAGGCAGAGCCCACGGTGTTCTCTAGCCAGGAGGAGGGCAGGAGGCTCAGAGGAGCTGAGTGCCTGAAGTTGGATGGTTCACCAGCCTTGATTCTTAACTAAGGAGCATGCTGGCTGGTGCCATGACCGAAGGACCGTGGGCCAGGAGTTAGAATTTCCAAACAGGAACTCTGATCTCAGGCCACCAATTCTTTAATGATCAAGATCAGTGTGGGAAGAAGGTTCAGAGTAATAAAGAGGGCTCTCATGTACTATTATTATAATTAATACCAAGCAGTATCTATTAAGGAATGGACATGTCATGTAGTAGGAATTATAATAGTTAACACTCATATATGCTTGCTGTGTGCTGCTCACTGTTCTAAGTGTTCTACCTTTGTTGGCTCATTTTATTATCATAACATTTCATAGATGAGAAAAACAAAAAACAAGGAACTGAAAGGTTGATGAACTACCAGGTGCCGTGTCATTAATTATCCTATGATTTCGAGGGAAGGGTATTCTTGAAACCCTAATTTAGCAGATGAAAAAAAATGAAGGTGACTTCCCTGAGATCACACAGCTTGCTTGAGACAGAGCTGATAGATTCTGAGCCCACAGAGTAGAAATCTTTGCTAGATTAGTCTGAAGGTTTCCCAGAGGGGATGAGGCTTGATAGAGCTTTGAAAGACGGAACAAACCATATTGAAGAGTGTATCTTGTTAAGATTCAGGAAGCCCAAGTTTGGAGGAAGGTTTTCAGGATGGCCCACAGTCCCTGTGCTGGTTAGATGTCCAGGGTTATCAGAAAGGCCAGGTGTTAAAATGGATAGAAACTCTGTCTGGAATACCCTTCCTATGACAGATCCATATAACAAACTCCTGTCATCTCCCGAGCCCTCCCATCAAGGGTCATCACTCTCAGAGGCCATATCTTGCTCTCCTTCAGTCTTTGGGGAAGATTTTTTCTCTTTTTCATTTGCCCCCATGATTTCTTTACTTACTGTCCTGCAGATCCTTAATAGGAAGACCTATTTTCTTCACTAAAGTGAGGAGAGCAGAGTCTTGCCTCATTGGTGTCCTCGACCCTGTCGCTAGCAGGGACAGTCACACAACCAACACTCGGTAAGTGTTTAATTAATTGTATGAGTGGACTTTTCTCACCCAGGCAACATTTGCCTCTCCTAATGTAAAAGATGGCTAGACCATTAATTGCACAAACATTTATTGGGGTGCTCTGAGCAGGACGCTGTGGCAAATGTGGGGGATACACGTGTGCACATGACAGAATAGATATAATTTAATAGAGGACACAGCCAACGAGCAACTTATGTTTTTTAACCATTTGCATTCCCCCAAAATTCATATGTTAAAATACGAACCCTCAAGGTGATGGTAGTAGGAGGTGGGGGCCTTCGGGAGGTGATTAAGACAGGAAGACAGAGCCCTCATGAGTGAGACCCATGCTCTTATAAAATAGGACTGACAGAGTTCCCTTGTCTTCCTGCCATGTGAAGTGACATTAGAAATAACAGCCATCTAGGGAGCGGGTTGTCACCAGACACCAAATCTGTGAAGGCCATAACCTTGGATTTTCCAGCCTCCAGCATTGTGATGAATAAATAAATAAATTAACTAATTTATAAACCACCCAGTGTTTTAGTTACAGCAGTCCAAATAGACTAAGACATCCATATTTCCACTGAATCATTTATCAAAAATCATAAGCATTTATTCTATGGCATGGACCGTGCAAGGTACTGAAGATAATCTTCAATGAGATCTAATCCCTGCCCTTAAAATGCTTACACCCTAGCCAAATCCCCAATCATAATCAATGAACATAGCCCTGGGATTTTAGCTACAAATATAGAACTAGCAATTGAAGCAATCTTGCCTGTTATGGCTGCAGCCTGGCTTGCAGAATTTCCTCACAGCTCCCTCTTTCCTCCTGGGAAAAGAGGACCGTGGTTCCCAGGACACCACGCAGCAGTGACATTTCCTCTGGCTATTAATCGGCACCTTGCCGATGAATCTGCAGCAGCACCGTGGGGACAGGGGTGTGGAGGAGGCCTCAGATGCTATTTACTGTCTCTCCAGAGAAAGTCTCTGACCTCAATTTCATTTCTTGTTTTTATTGACCCATTTCATGCTAGTGGAGTGAATTTCAAAGCCCTTTAGGGACAAATCAGCTTCTCTTGTCCTTGTTAAGTGGACATACTCCATGTGGTCATGGCTGGACACAGCCTTATCATTGGAAAGATAAGTTCTGCAGTGCTTGATTTGGCTGCAGTTACCCAGAGTGTGTCTAAGTCCTCAGAAATCAGGCTCTAGTGGCTGCATTTCATGAGCAGAACCTAGGATGGGTTCCACATTCTGAGCCTAGTTTGAAACAGGAGGAGGGCAGACAGAATGATTCTGTCCCTAAATTCAAGTATACTCATGTTTCCCCAGGGAGACACCCCCACTGAAGGAAGACTGTAGAAAGGAATTGCACAGGACCGAAAGACAGAACGAAAAGTAGAAAGAGGCAGTAACAGAGGAGGAGATAGAAGACCTGGGGCGTTGTGATTAAGCAGAGAAGATTCCCAGGAGGAAGAGGCGGGACATTAAAATGAGCAAATTGGATGGATGCATCAGTTAAGGTGGAGTGTTTCACTGTAGTAACAATCAACTCTGAAATCTCAGTGGCTTAAATCAACAAGAACTTATTTCCCATTTAAGCCGCATGTCTATTGTGTGTCAGAAGTATGTTGTGGCCATTGCTGTCTTTCAAGAATCCAGGTGACAGAACAGGCAGCCTCACAACCACGGCTGGTCATTGTGTCAAGGGGAAACTGAGTTCAGAAGGGTCTCACACTAGCAGTTAAATGCTCTAATAGCGACACACATAACTTTTGTCCATCCTACATTGGATGACCTAGTCACATGGCCCCACTCTCCCAAAAGGGGCCAGAACCACATGCTCAGGAGTCAGAGAGCACTAACATCTACCCCAGGGGAGCCGGGAATTGAAGGAAAGCCCTCAAAGGCGTTTATGCCAGTATATTGTTTCAGAAGTGGACAGGTCTCCAAACACTCTCTGATTAAGATTCCAGTCCTGGTAGGAGCGTGACCCACGCTTCCTTCCAGTTGAAGAGGAAACCGGCAACAAAGCCTAGGAAGGAACAGTAAGTTCAAACAGATAATGTTTAATGAGCTACCATTCTACTCTTTCATTTCTGTTTTTCTGTGCAAGTTTGAATGCCAGCTACACCTTTCGCTAACTCTGTGACTTGAAGACTTTCTCACTCTATGCCATAGATTCTTTACTTTATAAAAATAGGGATAACCAAATTACCAAATCCCCAACTGTTTGTGCATATTAAATAAGTTAATACAGGGCTTAAGACAGGTCCTGACACATAGTAATAAGTATCCCATGGTGTTAACCATTCTTCTTAACAACTCAATGCAGTGGGCTATGTGTTATGTTTAATGGGTTGGGAATTGAAACCTGGGGAGATTTAGAATAGTCAAGATCACGTACATTGTCAGTGGTGAAGCCAAGGTTCACATTCAGGCACGTTGATTCCGGAGGATGAAGTTTATATTCCACATCAAAATTATCATCCCCTCAGTTGATCCCCTCAATAGCCCTGTGGGCTAGAGTCAACAATATTTTTCCTATCACCAACCCTCTTTCTACTATTATGGTCATCACTACAACTTCCAGACATCATTCATAGAGTGCCCATACCTGCCTTTCATAAATCATGTCTAAGCCTTGCAACACTTCTCTGAAGATCGGGATGGATATCCGTTTTTATACAGCAGTAAACTGAGCCTCAAAGAAGTTAAATAGTATATCAGTCATCTAGGGCTGTCATAGCAAAATTCCATACACTGGGTGCTTTAAATAATAGAAATCTGTTTTCTTAGTCTTTCTTCCTGGAAGCTGGAAGTTGGAGACGGGTTGGCAGGGTTAGTTTTTATCTATCTATATCTATCTATCTATCTATCTATCTATCTATCTATCTATCTATAGAGAGAGAGAGAGAGCCGGTGAGGGGCAGAGAGAGAGAGGAAGAGAAAGAACCCTAGGAAGGATCCATGGCATCATTGCTGAGCTTGCCCTGGGGGCTCGATCCCATGAACCATGAGATTATGACCTGAGCCAAAATCAAGAGTCGGACACTCAACCATGTGAGCCACCCAGGCACCCCTGGGTTGGTTTCTTCTACGGCTCTGTTCTTGAGTTGCACATGGCGGTCCTCCCCCTGCGGCTTCACATCATCATCCCTCTATGTGCGTCCATGTTCTAATCTCCTCCGTAATGACACCAGTCATATTGAATTAAGGCCTACCCGTATGAATTCATTTTACCTTAATCACCTCTTTAAAGGCCACATCTCCAAATACAGTCACAGTCTGAGGTATGAGGGGCGGAGTTCAACATATGAATTTTGAGGGAACACAGTTCAGCCTATAACAAGTGGCCTGCATCCAGATGGAACATGGATTTAAACGTAAGATGTTCTGATTCCAAAACTACATCATGGCTTCCACCTTCAAGCCATTAGTACAGCCCTACTACATGCTCAGCATGGTCCCTGGTGTTTTCCCTTCTTTTTAAACATACAGTCCTCAGAAGAAGTGTTGGTTCTTTTGGATAGATGAGAAAATCGGGGTTCAAGGTAGAGGGGAATTTCTCCCAGTCTGGTCACCCTCGATCACCTTGAGATGTGTTCAGATCTTCTCTGACTCCTGACTAAGAGAAACTTTCTCTTGTAGCTTACTCCTTTGGAGAGGAGGCAGTCTTTTTAAAATGATGCCACATCCATTCTATCACCAATAGTTAGCATTTTTTAAAAATTTTTTTTAACGTTTTTATTTATTTTTGAGACAGAGAGAGACAGAGCATGAACGGGGGAGGGTCAGAGAGAGGGAGACACAGAATCTGAAACAGGATCCAGGCTCTGAGCTGTCAGCACAGAGCCCGACGCGGGGCTCCAACTCACGAACCGTGAGATCATGACCTGAGCCAAAGTCGGTCGCTTAACCGACTGAGCCACCCAGGCACCCCAATAGTTAGCATTTTTAAAGTACTACTACGTGCGGTCACGAAGACAGGCACTTACCACACGGAAACCTTAGACACAACGCCAGTTTTCTAGGAAATTGCAACCGAGATGAAAGGACAAGTAATAGGCAGTAAAACATAAATACTGCTCGATATTCAGTGAGAGGCTCTGTCAGTAAATCCTGTGAAAATCCAGGGGAAGACAGAAGTACTATAGCCTGCGTACTCAGGGAACACTTTTTGCCAGTGTTTAAGGAATGCATTTGGAGGTTGGAGGGGTTCAAATGCCGGCAGCAACAAAGATGGAGGTTTGTGAGTCGTGTTCATGGCATGATTTCTGGTCATACTCTGGCTTACGTATGAATGGTTCACCATTGTCTTCAAGGTGAAATCTCAGTGTACATGTTGCATCCGCCCTAGCTTATGCTTCAGCTTTATTGTCCGCCATCTCTGCACTGCGCAACCTTGGAGTAAGAGCCTCGCGTGCCTTTCCTTTCCTGCCTCTGGTCCTTCACCTGTGGACGGACACTGGGGCGTCGAGGTAGGTGCCCGGTTCTCCGTCAGGCAGGTCTGAATTCTGGCCCTGCCCCTTACTAACAAGTGGGACATTCGACAGGTTAGTTAACTTCTCACTTTCCTCCCCCATAAAGTAAGAAGAGTAATAACCTCCTGGCAGGGCAGGTGTGAAGATTTAATGGAATGAAGTCTATAAAGCACCCTGGTTACTGCCTACTCTATCATGCATACTCGGGAATGGTAGTTATCATCATAATAATGATGTTTTTCTTGGGCCAGCAACTCACGACTACTGCTTCTTAGCCTAAACAATTCCCACAGCACCTTTTCATATTTATACCTTAGCGTTGTGTTACCGCATCATCTTACTTACAGAGAGAGGCAGAGCAATGTTTAGGGGCTCGGTCCTGGCATCTGCCTGCTTACCATTTATTAACTGTGCAACTTTGGGCCAGTTACTTGGCCTCTCTGTGTCTCAGTTTTCTTATGTAAAGTGGAGATCAAGGCATTGTCTCTTCCACAGAGACAGTTTGAAGATTGGATGAGTTTGCATCACAGGGCCCGGAATTTAGTACATACTCAATAAATGGTAGGTATTGTGACCTCCACTGCAGAAAGGAGGAAAGAAACTAAGGAATTTGACCAAAGCTGGATGACAAGCGGGACAAGAACTTTTAGCATCAGAATTTTGAGTCAGATGGCTCCACAGTCTGTGCTCTTAATCACCAGGCGTTTGGCTTCCCCCATGAATAAGAAACACGTCCACCTCCAAGTCCTTCCTCACTGTCATTATCAGATCCACATACTTGACAACTCCTCAGGCCGTGCGACAATCAGACTGGAGATACAGGACAAGCTGCCTCCCACAGTCATTCACTTTAGAGAGAACTCTGCATCGATCCCACCCCACTCCCTTTATCCGCCCTCAGCTCGTCCAACTTTTGCACACGAAAACGGAAGGCTCTGAGATAAAGCAACATGTGCAGAGTCCCACAGAAGACAAATGATCGAGGCCGAAATACAGATCACATCTAGGTGATTGTGTATTTTTGGGCTCCTGCTAATTGTCCTGGCCAGTGTTAGGCACTGGTGTTGGAGACTGGGACGTGTGTGTTTCATCGTGTTAGGAACTGGACCATGATTCCATGGCACATAGTGGGCACTCAGTGAACATTTATCGAATGAATGAATTCATACACCTATCTACTCATCTCTCTCTCCCTCCCTCTCTCCATTTCTCTATCTACCTACCTAACAAAGCCCCTGCCTCATCGAATGGGGGAGAAAGAAATAAAAGCCACTACTTCCTATATGTTGCATCAGGAGCTGTGATAAGAGTGGGTGCTAAAGGCACCAAGAAAAGCTGTCATGACTAGCAAAATGGTACATTCTGCTCCGCCCAAGGTACCTTCCTGCCCACACCAGCACACCAGAAAAAAGTCACGATTACAGTGAAAGCTTATATAATGCCATAGTTTTGCTTTTAGCAAGCAGCAACAATCGTGAAAAGAACTTTAAATACAAATGAAACAAAGAATGGAAGAAATCAAGTTGCCTTCTCCAATATGGAAAAGTAGTACTTTTAATTCTTTTTTTTTTTTTTTTTTGCTCTTTTAGGAAAACAGTGTGGTTCCGCATGAAGACCAGAATCTGTAGTACAAAATAAACACTGTTCTTTTTTTTTTTCAAGTTTATTTATTTATTTTTGAGAGAGAGAGGGCAAGCAGGGGAGTGGGCAGAGAGGGAGGGAGAGAGAGAGAGAGAGAGAGAGAGAGAGAATCCTAAGCAGGCTCTGCACTGTCGGCACAGAGCCTGATGTCAGGCTCCATCCCACAAATTGTGAGATCATGACCTGAGCCAAAATCAGAAGTCAGACACTTAACCACTGAGCCACCCAGGTGCCCCTAAACACTGCTGTTTCTTAATGAGCTGAATCTTAGAGTCCCTAATATTTTTCTCTTGGCCAAAAGGTCTTACTAAGTACCTAAACAAACTTGACCTCTTTTCTATTTTCTTTGTTAATTTTGGGTTTCTCAGCTCTTCTTGTTGCTTACTCTCTTATTTACCAATAGCTTTTCTATCGCTTGTTTTGATCTGGTTTGGTTAACTTTTAAGTTGTATCAATGTTTTTAATGAATCGTGCGAGTGTGTGTACTCCATAGATGTCTGGTAAGTAGAAAGCCTCTAGGTACAACAAGGAAAACATTACTTCATCTGTACGTCATGTGTTCAAAATAACATACTGGGGCTTCCTCGATGTTTTCCTCACTTTCATTTCTGCACCTTCAGAGTCACCAAGGCTTGTTACTTCTACACCCTAAATTTCTCTCACACTCAACCCTCTCTGGCCAACCTTAACAACTGCCTTTTTGCAAGCTGTCACCAGTGCATGGACCATCGCAAAGGCATCTGAAGTATCCGATCTCCATTTGCTCTTAAGCAATGCCATTCATCCCCGAAAATGTTGCCAGAGGGATAATTCTGAAACCCAGATCTGATCGTGCTCTCTGCTAATTCAGTGGTTTTCCATCTGTTGGAAGATTCAGTCTCCTTGCATGACACGATGGACTGACCTAGCTTGACCTGGCTTTTGCTTATGTCTCCAAGTTTGCCTCTAACCCAGACCAACGAAAAAGTAGAGATATAGTAACTTGACTTTCAATGTTTGTCCATTCTCTGCAAAAGGGCTTAAATCCCCTTGTCCTTTTTCCATACTGTCTCTCTTGCCTGCTTGAAGAGTCTCCACAATTTTTGAATACCTATTGTCTGTTTTTTTTTTTTTAACTGCAAAACTCAAACATCAACTTCATCCCTACAAAGAGCATTTGTAACCCCCTTCATTTTAATACTAGAATAAGTATTTTATGGGTGCTGTTATCTTTACACAGATTGCATTGAAATATTATTGCTCTCCTTTTTATTGTAAAGTAATATACGCACCTTCTAAAAATCTTAAGAAAATATAGATACAGAATGGAATAATTAAAATCATGCATAATTTGGTCACTCTGATGCAACTCTTGTTAACATTTTGGTGGACTCTGCCTCTAGTCTTCTCTCCAAACATATGTAAGTGTTTATTTTGCAAAAATATGGTCATACTATCCATATTGTTTTATCACCGGCTTTTTGAAATCAAAGGGGATGTTGTAAAAATCACCTTCTGTCTTTAAAGTTATTTCCTGACATCACTGTCAATGCTGAAAAGTATTTCCTTGGATGAATAAAATAATTTTCTATTACTGGAACTACAGTTATGTCTAAAAGTTTTTATTACAAACAAGGCAATTTCTCTCTTTATAGCCAAATCTTTGAGTGTGATCATGATTATTTCTGTTTGATAAATTCAGCAGGAGTAATTTCTCGATCAACGAGGATATACAAGTTTAAGCCTTTTGATACACATTTTTAAATTGTCTTTCAAAAACATGCTATTAACTGGTACTCCCAAAAGCAATATATGTCCATTTCCTCACAAAGGTAATATAAATATATGATATTTAATAGCAATTGAATAAGCAAAAAGTATGACTTGTCTTAATATAATCCCTCTGTGAGGTATAATATACTTTCTTTGCATACTCAACTCATATATATATATGTTTCTTTTGTGATTTTCTTAATTGGGTCCTCTGATTCACTTTCAACTGCAATGTTTATCTCTTTTTTTCATTGGTTTTATATATCATCCTTTGTCTGTCATGTATGCCTCACAAAAATTTTTATCTCTTTTTGCTGTCTGCCTTTGAATTTGAAAATGATTTATGCTACAATTCATCCAATCCCCATTGATTTGAAATGCTACCACTGTTATATATTGATTCATATATATGCTCAGATCAGTTTATGAACATTTAAAAATAATACATCAACCTGTTCCTCTACCACTATTCTATTTTTAAGTTAACTTTGGTTCATATCAATATTATTTTTATGTTATTATTATTATTAACACCATTACTGTCATAGCTACTATTTCTTGATCATGACTCACATATTTCAGCATGCAATGCTTAATACTTTTACAAACTATATCTGATTTATTCTTTCAAACAGCTCTGTGAAATAGGTACAATTATTATATACATGTTTCAGCTAAGGAAACCGAAACATATTTATTATCTAGTAGAACTGAGATTAAAACTCGAGTTGTCCTGACACCAGACCTACAAACTGAAATTCAGAGCAATACTTTCTCTTTACTCATTTTCAAAGCATTTTTCTGCCTATTCTCACATGACTTACTCTTGGAGATAAACTTTAAAATAACTTTATTAACCATTTAAAGCCAGTCTTTGAATCTATTTAGACTTTTTATTGTGGTATAGCATACATATGTACATGAACCATAAGTGAACAGATATGTGCAACCCACACCCAGACCAAGAAATTTATCAGCGCATCAGAGGCCCCATGGTGTCCTTTTCCACTTGTTACTACCCCCCACAGGTAAGCCCTGTCCTG
Source organism: Panthera leo (assembly GCF_018350215.1). NCBI lineage: Eukaryota > Metazoa > Chordata > Mammalia > Carnivora > Felidae > Panthera > Panthera leo. Next base: position 78,314,462 of record NC_056691.1, read on the forward strand.
ACTTCCACATCACACATTAGTTTTACTCAGTTTTGGGTTTTAAAGGAACTCATGCATTATGTTCCTTTATGTTTATGTTATCAAGGGTCTTTTCATGTTCCTTTTGGCTATATGTAGATCTTCTATTATGAAACTTCTTTAATTTTTTAATTTTTTATTTGTCTGAGTTGAAGCGTCCTTTATTGTTATACTAGCATTTATTGAAAATACTCTGTCTCTGTTGAATCACCTTGGAAACTTTCTCTAAAATCAATTAAGTATATAAAAACAGAGGTCTGTTTCTAAACCCTTTCTCCTGTTCCTTGGCCTATAAGTCTTTTATTTTGCTAATATCGCACTGCCTTGATTATTTCAAGCTATATACTAAGTCTGTTACATAAACGTTCACTTGTCTCTTTACTTTCAAAAATTGTTTTAATTATTCTAGGTCCCCTGTACTTCCACATACATTTTAGAGCTAGCTTGTCAATTTCTAAAACAAAATGACTGGGATTCTGATTGGGGTTGCAATGAACTCATGGGTCACTATGGGAAGAGTATTGAATCCTATTGTCCACGAAACTGGTATATGTCTCTATTTACTTAGGTTTTCTGTAAATTCTCTCAGTATACACAAGCCTGACATATCCATTTTACTATGCTTTTACATCTGTGTATACTCAGGGGACTTCCTCAAAAAGTAGCTCTTTTGGAGGCACCTGAGTGGTTCAGTCAGTTAAGCATCTGACTCTGGGTTTTCGCTCAGGTCATGATCTCACTGTTCATGAGTTTGAGCCCTGTATGGGGGGGGGTCCATGCTGTCAATGCAGGACTTGCTTGGGATTCTCTCTCCCTCTCTCTGCCCCTCCCCCCCCCCACTCACTCATTCTCTTTCTTTCTCTCAAAATAAATAAACTTTTTTTTTTTTAAAAGTAGCTCTTTTTCACTGTATTTCTGGTGCCTTTGAAAACTGAGTCACTAGTGAGTATCTTTCTGTTTTATGCTTTCCTTTGGTCACCTTTTTTAACAGCCAGATAACTTTTAATTGAATGCTACCATGTTATTTTCCTCCAGAGATGTTTACCCTGTCCTTTGGTGGAAAATAGACTGATGGTGGATCACCTTAATCTGACTAGAAACAGGGTTGATATGAAGCAGAGTTTCAGTTCTTACAAAGTATCATCTACCGCTGGTTAAGCACACTCCTTAATTCAAGCTCTCCATGGATTCTCAACTGAGATCCTTGGGTATTTAATAAGTTCCCCTGCCCACAGCTTCACACCCTTCTGTGGTTTCTCATCTCCAATTTTTATCTTGTCAGCTCTGAGAGATTTAAAGACAACTGTTCTACACTCAAAAGTTTTATGCCTTGCTTACTATTCCCCTGACCTCTACTATTGAAGAATTTAGCAAATGCTTCAAGGAGAAACCAACAATTATGCTCATTTCAGTGAACTATCCTTTTCGTTAGAATTTTGGCTCCCTAGGTATTGGCTGCATTGGCAGTCACAAAAGCATTTTTTTCTTCTTCTTAGATTTATGAGTTCACCAACAGTTCTGTTGAATACTTAACCACTCAGGAATGGGCACCTGGCTCCATGTTCAAATAATTAGCAAATGCCCTAAGGAATAATGTGGGTGCGTGCTGTAAGTGAGCTACCCTCTCCATGATTCTCTTCACTCTGATTCTTGGAATTTCAGCCTCATTTCCCTCAGTAGTTCGTTGTCTTGTGTCTTTTTAAAAATTATTTAAAATTTTCTTCTCCTCCTTCTTCTTCTTTTCCTATTTTGTTCTTTGTGGGAGACTGGTCTTATACACAAGCTACTGCATCACAGCCTGAGAGAAATTCTTTTTGTATGTGATTTGCCTTTCAAGACATTTGACCATTTTATTTATATCATCAAATTTATTGGCTTGAAGTAGTTCATATTATTCACTTATTATTTTTCAATGTTTGTAATGTCTAAATGATGCCTTCTTTTGTTCCCGATATTGGTAATTAGGGCATTCTCTCTTTCTTCTTGATCAGTCAAGCTAGAAGTTTTTCAGTTTTGTAGACTTCCAAAAACAAAACAAAACAAAACAAACTCCAAAAACAAACCAGCTTTTGGCTGCAGTGATTTACTGTATTTGTTCAGTTTTTAAACATTTGATTACCACTCTGTTATTTCTTTATTTCTACTTACCTTAAGCTTACTTTTCTTCTCTTCCTTTAACTTCCTAAAGAAGAAGATTAGATAAGTGTTTTTAGACTTTTCCTGTAAATTAATAAACAATTTAAAGGTATAAAATTCTCTATAGGTGCTGATTTTTGATATATGACCTGCAATACCTATCTATATCTATCTATACCTATATCTACATCTGTACCTGTATCTTACACAGCTATGTTACACTCAACAATACTCATGGAATAAAGTTTGCTTTAAATAGCCATATGTCTTTTGATATGTTCTGTTTTCATGTATATTTGAATTCAAAATAATTTCAATTTTTTGTGTAATTTCTTTCATCCATTGGTTGTTCAGAAGTGTATTATTTAAATTTCCAAATATGTAACTTCCAGATTTTTTTCTGTTGTTTTATCTCGAATATAATTATGATAAAAACATGTTTTGTATAAACTTATTATTTTAAATTTATTGAGACTCCTATGGTCTAAACAATTACCTGTGTTCGTGAATGTTCCATGTATGCTGGAAGAGAGTGTAATCTCTTGTTGGGGATGGAATATTCTAGAAACATCAAGTAAGTTCAATTAATCAGTAATGTTCAATTAGTTTAGTAGTAATTTCTTCCATATGCTTGGTGAATTTCTTTCTGTTTGTTCTATCAGTTAATGAGAGACAACTATTGAAATCTCAGATATAGAAGGAGCCAAGATGCTTCCCTTCACATGGAAGTTTTGTGTGTGTCTCTCATTTGTGAAATATAGCCAGACCAACACTAAACCATCCACACCTAGAAAACTGATCTGAGGATTAACACAACAACCCGCACAACCTGAAACACAGAATTCAGCAGGTACACAGCACGGAGAGGTGAACTTGGGGGAGAGAAGCCACGGAGCGCTGGGAGGTGCTCTTGCGTGTGGAAAGAGGACAGAGACAATGGCGAGAATACGGGAAAAGCACCACTCCCCAAAAGCAGCTGGAGAGAAAGTGGAAAATTGGAAACAGCCACAGGGACTAAACTAAAAAGGGAGAAAGAAGAAAGGAGAGGGGTTAAATTCCATTAAGACTGTAAACAAGGGGAGCGCAGAGTCTGCAGTTCTGCAGCTCGATACCTGGTGCTCTGGTGGGAAGGGCAAATCCCCAGGAGCTGAATGGGATCTGGGAGGGTCTTGGGCCACACGGGGAGAAGCGGCTCCACTGCTGGAAGGACATTTGGTAGAGACTGTTGAGGCCACCTGTTCCCAGCAGACCCCAGAGAACAGCCACATTCACTGGTGCTGGAACAAGGTCCTTAAGGGTGAAGTCTGGTGCCAGATGTGTGTTGTGATTTTGTGATTTTCCATAATCCCAAAACACTGCTGCTATACTATCTCATGAACTTTTCCTGGGGCAGGCTGGCACTGGCTGCAGTCTCTGGGCATGGGCAGCAGCATAGTCCTGCAAACGTTCTTGGGTGAGGCCGGCATTTGGCCATTGCTTGGTGAGACCCTCTGCAGAGGGGCGGAACAGGTCAAAGCTGCAGTCCCTCAGAAGTAAGGGGCCGGGGAAAACAGCCGTATCTGAGATAAAAGTCAGGAGAGAGGTACTAACTGGGGCTTGATCATGGACAGTGTAAAAGCAGAGAGTGGACTAAAGCTGAAGACAAAGGACAGGTGCACAATTGCTGATGGGAGAGAACAGAGTTCCAATACTAGAGACTGGGTAGCTGAATGATGCCATTTTCGCTACTCCTGCACATGAGCATTTGCACCTACAAGCGCCACAACAATCCACCCCAGTAGGCTAGTAGCGCCATCTAGTGGAGAAGGGAGCCGTTACACTAAGCCCCGCCCAACTGGGCCAACCTTGCTCTTCAAGAACAGAAGTCTCACCGCCTGCTTAGTTTATGGACTATAAAGTGCTTCATAGTCTGACTTCTATGTGAAAATGAAGTAATTTCAGTCCTATTTCAGTCTGTTAGCAGGTCCATCTATTCAATTTTCTTTCTTTTTTTCCTCTTTTTTTTCTTTTTCTTGAATAAAGAGAAAAAAATCATTTTTATTTTCAATTTTTATTAAAAATATTTTTACTTTTTTTACTATATTTTTTACTGTTGTGTAAATTTTTTCAAATTCTATTTTACTTCCATCATTTTATTTTAGTCTACTTCAGTGTATTCATTTTTTCAAATTTTGAAAGGATTTCCTTTTTTTCTTTTTTCTTTTTCATTTCTTTTCTTTCTCTTGAATACAGAAAGAAAAAAGTCATCTTTATTTTTAATTTTTATTAAAAATATTTTTCTTTAATTTTTTTCTACTATATTTTTTACTTTTGTGTAAATTTTTTCAAATTCTATTTTACTTCCATCATTTCATTTTAGTCTACTTCAGTGTATTCATTTTTTCAAATTTTCAAACAATTTCCTTTCTTTTTCTTCTTTCCCCTTTTTTCTCTAATCTGTCAAGCCACTTTCACCACCCAAACAAAAACACACCTAGGATCTAGTGTCATTTATCCGATTGTTGTGTGTGTGTGTGTGTGTTTAATTTTTTGATTTTAATATTTTTTAATTTTAATTTTTTTAATTTTAATTTTAATTTTTCTACCTCATTAATTCCTTTTCTCCCTTCAAAATTACAAAATGAAGGAATTCACCCCAAAAGAAAGAGCAGGAAGAAACGACAGCCAGGGACTTAACCAATACAGATACAAGCAAGATGTCTGAACCAGAATTTAGAATGACGATAATAAGAATACTAGCTGGAGTCGAAAATAGATTAGAATCCCTTTCTGTGGAGATAAAAGAAGTAAATATGAGTCAGGATGAAATAAAAAATGCTATAACTGAGCTGCAATCAGGAATGGATGCTGCCGTGGCAAGGATGGATGAGGCAGAACAGAGAATCAGTGATATAGAGGACAAACTTATGGAGAATAATGAAGCAGAAAAAAAGAGCGAGACTAAGGCAAAAGAGCACTATTTAAGAATTAGAGAAGTCAGTGGCTCATTAAAAGGAACAACATCAGAATCATAGGGATCCCAGAAGAGGAAGAGAGAGAAATAGGGGTAGAAGGGTTATGTGAGCAAGTCATAGTGGAAAACTTTACTAACCTGGGGAAAGACACAGACATAAAAATCCAGGAAGCACAGAGGTCTATTAGGTTCAACAAAAACTGACCATCAACAAGGCATATCATAATAAAATTCACAAAATACTCAGGCAAGGAGAGAATCATGAAAGCAGCAAGGGGAAAAAAAGTCCTTAACCTACAAGGGAAGACAGATCAGGTTTGCAGCAGACCTAGCCACAGAAACTTGGCAGGCCAGAAAGAAGTGGCAGGGTATATTCAATGTGCTGAATCAGAAAAATATGCAGCCAAGAATTCTTTATCCAGCAAGGCTGTCATTAAAAATAGAAGGAGAGATAAAAAGTTTCCCAGACAAACAAATATTAAAGGAGTTTGTGACCACTAAACCAGCCCTTCAAGAAATTTTAAGGGGGACTCTCTGAGGGGAGAAAAGATTAAAATACAAATAAATAAATAAATAAATAAATACCAAATGTGACAAAGATTAGAAAGGACCAGAGAACACCACCAGAAACTCCAACTCTACAAGCAACATAATGGCAATAAATTCATATCTTTCAGTACTTACTCTAAATGTCAATGGACTCAATGCTCCAATCAAAAGACATAGGGTAACAGAATGGATAAGAAAACAAGATCCATCTATATGCTCTTTACAAGAGACCCACTTTAGACCTAAAGACACCTTCAGATTGAAAGTAAGGGATGGAGAACCATCTATCATGCTAATGGTCAACAAAAGAAAGCCAGAGTAGGCCTACTTATATAAGACAATCTAGACTTTAAAATAGACTGTATCAAGAAATGCAGAAGGGTATTATATCATAAGTAAGGGGTCTATCCACCAAGAAGACCTAACAATTGTAAACATTTATGCACCAAATGTGAAGCACCCAAATATATAAATCAATTAATAATAAATATAAAGAAACTCATTGATGGTAATACCATAATAGTAGGAGACTTCAACATCCCACTCACAGCAATGGGCAGATCATGTAATCAAAAAATCCACAAGGAAACAATGGCTTTGAATGACACACTGGGCCAGATGGACTTAACAGATATATTCAGAAATTTCTCCTAAAGCAGCAGAATATACATTCTTCTCGAGTGCACATGGAACGTTCTGCAGAACAGACCACATAGTGGGACACAAATCAGCCCTCAGCAAGTACAAAAAGACCAAGATCATCCCGTGCATATTTTCAGACCACAATGCTATGAAATTCGAAATCAACCACAAGAAAAAATTTGGAAACATAAAAATACATGGAGACTGAAGAACATCCTACTAAAGAATGAATGGGCCAACCAAAAAGTTAAAGAGGAAATTAACAAGTATATGGAATCCAATGAAAATGATAACACCACAACCCAAACCTGTGGGGTGCAGCAAAGGTGGTCATAAGAGGAAAGTATATAGCAATCCAGGCCTTCCTAAAGAAGGAAGAAGGATCTCAGATACACAACCTAACCTTATGCCTTAAAGAGCTGGAAAAAGAACAACAAATAAAAATCCAAACCAGCAGAAGACAGGAAATAATAAAGATTAGAGCAGAAATTAATACTATTGAAACCAAAAAAACAGTAGAACAGATCAATGAAACCAGAAGCTGGTTCTTTGAAAGAATTACCTAAATTGATAAACCACTAGCCAGTTTGATCAAAAAGAAAAAGGAAAGGACCCAAATAAATAAAGTCAAGAATGAAGGAGGAGAGATCACAACCAACACAACAGAAATAAAAACAATGATAAGAGAATATTATGAGCAATTATATGCCAATAAAATGGGCAATCTGGAAGAAATGGACAAATTCCTAGAAATATATATACTACCAAAACTGAAACAGGAAGAAATGGAAAATTTGAACAGACCCATGACCAGTAAGGAAATCGAATTAGTAGTTAAAAATCTCCCAATATTAGTAATCAAAAATCTCCCAAAAAATAAGACTCCAGGAACAGATGGCTTTCCAGGGGAATTCTACCAAACATTTAAGGAAGAGTTAACACCTATAGTATTGAAGCTTTTCCAAAAAATAGAAATGGAAGGAATACTTCCAAACTCATTCTATGAAGCCAGCATTACCTTGATTCCAAAACCAGATAGAGACCCCACTAAAAAGGAGACCAATTTCCCTGATGAACATGGATGCAAAAATCCTCAACAAGATATTAGCCAACTGGCTTCAACAATACATTAAAAAAATTATTCACCACGACCAAGTGGGATTTATACCTGGGATGCAGGGCTGGTTCAATATCTGCAAAACAATTAACGTGATTCATCACATCAATAAAAGAAAGGATAAGAACTATATGATCCTCTCAATAGATGCAGAGAAAGCATTTGACAAAATACAACATCCTTTCTTGGTAAAAACCCTCAAGAAAGTAGGGATAGAAGGATCATACCTCAAGATCATAAAAGCCATATATGAACTACCCAACGCTAATATCATCCCCAATGGGGAAAACTGAGAGCTTTCCCCCTAAGGTCAAGAACAAGACAGGGATGTCCACTCTCGCCACTGTTATTCAACATAGTATTGGAAGTCTTAGCCTCTGTAATCAGACAACACAAAGAAATAAAAGGCATCCAAATTGGCCAAGAGGAGGTCAGACTTTCACTCTTCACAGATGACATGATACCCTATATGGAAAACCCTAAACAATCCACCAAAAAACTGCTAGAACTGATTCATGAATTCAACAAAGTGCAGGATATAAAATCCATTCACAGAAATCAGTTGCATCCCTATACATCAACAATGAAGCAACAGAAAGAGAAATCAAGGAACCAATCCCATTTACAGTTGCTCCAAAAACCATAAAATACCTAGGAATAAATCTAACCAAAGAGGTGAAAAATCTATATACTGAAAACTATAGAAATCTTATGAAAGAAATTGAAGAAGACACAAAAAAATGGAAAAAGATTTCATGCTCCTGGATACAAAGAACAAATATTGTTAAAATGTCAACACTACCCAAAGCAATCTACATATTCAATGCAATCCCTATCAAAATAACACCAGCATTCTTCACAGAGCTAGAACAAATAATCCTAAAATTTGTATGGAACCAGAGAAGACCCCGAATAGCCAAAGCAATTTTGAAAAAGAAAACCAAAGCAGGATGCATCACAATCCCAGACTTCAAGCTACACTACAAAGCTGTAATCATCAAGACAGTGTGGTACTGGCACAAGAACAGACACTCAGATCAATGGAACAGAATAGAGAACCCAGAAATGGACCCACAAATGTATGGCCAACTAATCTTTGACAAAGCAGGAAAGAATATCCAATGGAATAAAGACAGTCTCCAGCAAGTAATGCTGGGAAAACTGGACAGTGACATGCAGAAGAATGAACCTGGACCACTTTCTTATGCCATACACAAAAATAAACTCAAAATGGATGAAAGACCTAAATGTAAGACAGGAAGCCATCAAAATCCTTGAGGAGAAAGCAGGCAAAAAACTCTTTGATCTTGGCTGCAACAACAGATTTCTCCTTGATTTCTCTTTCTGTTACTTCTAACTCAACACGTCTCCAGAGGCAAGGCAAACAAAAGCAAAAATGAACTACTGGGATTTCATCAAAATAAAAAACTTCTGCACAGCAAAGGAAACAATCAGCAAAACTAAAAGGCAACCGACAGAGTGGGAGAAGATATTTGCAAATGACATTTCAGATAAAGGGTTAGTGTCCAAAATCTATAAAGAACTTATCAAACTCAACACCCAAAAAACAAATAATCCAGTAAAGAAATGGACAAAAGACATGAATAGACACTTCTCCAAAGAAGACATCCAGATGGCCAATCGACACATGAAAAAATGCTCAAATCACTCATCATCGGGAAAATACAAACCAAAACCACAATGAGATACCACCTCACACCTGTCAGAATGGCTAACATTAACATCTCAGGCAACAACAGATGTTGGCGAGGTTGCAGAGAAAGAGATCTCTTTTGCATTCTTGGTGGGAATGCAAGCTGGTGCAGCCACTCTGGAAAACAGTATGGAGGTTCCTCAAAAAATTAAAAATAGAACTAACCTACGGCCCAGTAATGGCACCACTAGGCATTTATCCATGGGATAGAGGTGTGCTGTTTCGAAGGGACACATGCACCTCCATGTTTATAGCAGCACTATCCACAATAGCCAAAGTATGGAAAGAGCCCAAATGCCCATCGATGGGTGAATGGATAAAGAAGATGTGGTATATGTATATACAATGGAGTATTACTTGGCAATCAAAAAGAATGAAATCTTGCCATTTACAATGACGTGGATGGAACTGGAGGGTATTATGCTAAGTGAAATTAGTCTGTCAGAGAAAGACAAATATCATATGACTTCACTCATATGAGGACTTTAAGAGACAGAAGAGATGAACATAAGGGAAGGGAAACAAAAATGATATAAAAATAGGGAGGGGACAAGCATAAGACACTCATAAATATGGAGAAAAAACAGAGGGTTACTGGAGGGGAAGTGGGAGGGGCAATGGGCTAAATGGGTAAGGGTCATTAAGGAATCTACTCCTGAAATCATTGTTGCACTATATGCTAACTAATTTGGATGTAAATTAAAAAAAATAAAATTAAAAACAAAAGAAATCTCAGATATAATGTTTGTCTATTTCTCCTTTAAAGTTTGCCAGTTTTTGCTTCATGCAATTTGTAGTCTTTTTGTTAAACATCTATAAATAATATCTTTTTATATTTTTATTGTAGTCCTTTCATTGTTATAAAGTATCTCTCCTTTTCTCTAGAAATATATTTGTTTTAATGTCTACTTTGATAGTAATATAACTACTATAGATTTCTTACACTTACTGCATGCAAGATTCCTATCTCTGTAAATTTAATTACCACTTATTTGTGTCTTTGTATTTAAAGAGTATCTCCTGTAGACAGCATATAGTTGAATCTCACATTTGTATTGAATTTGGCAATCTAGGTTTTGATTGGAATATTTAATTCATTTACACTTAATGTAATTATTAAAATAGTTGGAATTAGGTCTAACAGTTTTATTATTTGTTTTCAAGTATTCCTTGTTTTGTTCTTCATCCCTTTTTGTTAAGCAAATATTTTCTAGTATACCATTTGAAATCCACAACCGAATTTTGGCTACATTTCCTTTCATTTTTATTCTTGCTTGATCTAGAAATTACAATATATCTATTTAAATGATCACAATCTACTTAAAATTAACACTGGATTTCTTCTGGCTAAAACAAAAAATAGATTATTCCGGCCACAATACATTTCTGATTACCCCCTTCTATCCTATGGGGTCTTTTGCCATATATGTTGCCATATGAATAGATAGGTAAATCAATAGAGATAATACCTGTGTTACCTATAAAACCTATCCATATACCTAAATTATCTATAACACCTATCTGTAGCTCTCTATACACATATCTACATCTATATGTATATACTTACACAGGTATGTTACACTCAACAATGCTTATGATACAATTTTTGCCTTAAATAGCCATGTATCTTTAAAGGAATCAAGTATGATGACCGTGGAGATGCATTGATTTATCTCCTTTAAAACTACACGCCGAGGGGAGCATAGTTAACTGACACCTCCCAGTGATGTTCCCATGAACACTGAGGTCATGCCTCCCCCAGGCTTCTCATAACCAGTGACTGAGCAAGCCAGAAAAATGAGTGCTGGTGCATTTCTGCCCAAGGTGGGATTACTCTGACAGGCAGCCTGGCTGAAATTTTCTCAGAAATGTACTGCGGGCCGAGCTTTTTCAATCCATCTTTTGTTAATGTAATTATTATGTTACATTTCCATCCATCTTTTGTTCTCTTTATTCATAGATGCTGGAGCTGCCCTATAGTCTCAAGGCTCTCTGCCTACTCAACTTCTCTCCTTATTAATTCTTCATAAACATTTCCTTAAAATAATCGGTCACATCTAAACCCATCGAGGTATCTAATTCTTGGATGACTTAAACTGCCATAAGAAGAAAAATATATATAGACATACTTTTACCATTTCCAGCGTTCTTCATTCCTTCCTGTATACACAAGTCACTATCTGATATAATTTCTTTTCAACCTGGAAGATTTCTCCTAACATTTCCTTAAATTGTGTACGATAGCAATGAATTCTGTCAGTTTTTGTTTATCTGAGAGTGTCTTTATAACATCTTTTTTTTTCTTTCAACACTTTAAATATTTGAATCCAATATCTTCTGCCTTTCATTGTTTCTGATGATAATTCAGCTGTTAATCACCATTGTGTCTCTGCTTGTAATGTGTTGTTTTTATTTTTCCTGCTTGCAATTTTTCTTTTTTTTTGACTTTTAGTATTTTTACTGTGATTTACTTACATGTTTCATTTTGTTTAGTTTTGTTTTTCATCTGTATACTTCTTGGGGGTTGTTGAGATCCCTGGATCTGTAAATTAATGTGTTTTCTTCTACAGTTGGGGGAAATTTTGACCATTATATCTTCAACTATTTTTCTGCCCCATTCTGTCTTCTCATTCTGGGAGTTCATTTGTTGGACTGCTCAATACTGACCATAGGTCTCTGAGGCTTTTTATATATCTTTCCATGTTTCTCTTCTCTGATATTTTGATTGGACACTTTCTATTGATCTTTCTTCACATTTACTGAGTCTTTCTTCTGCCATCTCAAATCTATCGTCAAGCCTATTTAATGATTTATGTTTTCATCTTAGGTGTTGTATTTTCAGATCTAGATTTTTTAAAAATTCCTTTTCATAGTTTTGATTTCTCTATTCACTCATTAATACATTTCCTTTTAATTCTTCAAATTTATTTCCTTTAAAAAAAAATTAATGTTTATTTTTGAGAGAGAGACACAGAGCACGAGCAAGAGAGGGGCAGAGAGAGAGAGGGAGACACACAATCAGAATCAGGCTCCAGGCTCTGAGCTATCAGCACAGAGCCTGATGGCGGGGCTCAAACCCACGGACCACAAGATCATGACCTCAGCCGAAGTCGAACGCTTATCAGACTGAGCCACCCAGGAGCCCCAAACTTATTTCCCCTTAAATCTTTGAATGCATTTATATTAGTCGTGCTGATGATTTTGCCTGCAACAATCCAGAAGGTGAATGCATTCAGTCAGTTTCCATTGACTGTGTTTTATGGCTTTGTTTGTTTTCTTACATATTGCTCATACTTTTTGGGTTTTTGCATTTTTGGTAATTTTTGGTTGAAAAGTTGGTTATAGGGATTGTGGAATCTGTCGTGTTCTTCTGAGTATTGTCAGTTTGAATCCACACTTAACTTGGCTGTTGTCACACTGAGTGCTCTCTCCCTGTGGTTGCAGCAACTCTTATCTTTTTTCAGGGTCTTTGGCCTCAGGCTATTGCTTTTTTAGACGCGGAGCTCCTTAGTGGTCAGCGGAAGTTTCGGGCAGACTTCATACCTAGCTTTTTAGGGGCTCAGTGCTCTCTGTGGTTTTCATGAGTTAAGGCTTCTCCCTTACTTTTCTGCTTCCTGAAACAGTTTTCATTCATGCCTCTAACACATCCAGCCGAGAAGGCTTCCACTTTCCTACAGCTGGAGCTCTGTATGGGCCGTGCAGCACTGGTAGGTAAGAAAGCCGTGGCATCACAGTTCTTTTGTGGCTCAGTGGCAGTCTCTAGGTATAACCTCTTCCCCCATTCTGAGCTGCTGTGTACTGTTTTGTAGTGTCTCCAAATGGTGGTGGTTGTTCATTTTGTCCAGTTTTTATCATTATGATCTGTCTAAGAAATCACCTGTCCTCATCATGTGGCTATTACTGGCAGTCATGGTCCTGATTTATTTATTTTTTAAAGTTTATTTATTCTGAGAGAGAGAGGAGAATCCCAGAGAGACTCCGCACTGCTAGCGTGGAGCCTGATGCAGGGCTGGACCTCATAAACCATGAAATCATGACCTAAGCCAAATCAAGAGTCTGACCCTCAACCAACGGAGCCACCCAGGTGCCCCATTCGGTACTGATTGAATAGCATTTTCTTCATGCTGGTTTCCATTTCTAAGTGTAGATAAAATTATATACTATATTTCTCACATTTTGGAATAAGTATAGTTTTTTTTTTTTTTTAATTTTTTTTTCAACGTTTTTTATTTATTTTTGGGACAGAGAGAGACAGAGCATGAACGGGGGAGGGGCAGAGAGAGAGGGAGACACAGAATCGGAAGCAGGCTCCAGGCTCCGAGCCATCAGCCCAGAGCCTGACGCGGGGCTCGAACTCACGGACCGCAAGATCGTGACCTGGCTGAAGTCGGACGCTCAACCGACTGCGCCACCCAGGCGCCCCAGGAATAAGTATAGTTTTTATTACAAGTTCATAAAATATATTAAAAAGCATCCCTCCATTTTTAGGCACTTAGGGAGTCCAGAAGTTACATAGGAACTGGGTTTCTTAAAGATTTAGAAATCTTTCCATTAAAAAGTCTGAGCTCTGCACTGTCTCTATATTGCTTGGATGATTTGCACATTTCGCCTATGATCACTATGCGTTTCAGACTTTGAACATATGCTTCCATCAACCTTGATAATTTGTATTTATTTAGAGAATAATGTTCTAGATATTTTAGAGTATATTGGCAAAGAGTTCCACATCGCATTATTTCAGCCATTTAAATGGCTCCTCTCTATCCAGAGTTATAAGTTCTTTCTGTTTCCTGGCATGGCATCGAGTTTCCCTTGTTTTCTATTACTCTCATTTAAGGTGGCTATTTATAGATCAGCCCTGTTCTTTAGGCTCTGAGCACCTTGAAGTCAGGAATTAGGCTTTGCTCACCTGTGTCTAAGCCACCAGCTACAGTGCCTTTCACACTGTAGGACTTAACTGTGTGCTCAAGTGAACTGCACAGACTTTGGGTTATTTATGGAGAAACTATCCATTAAGCTGAAATCCAAGAGTTTATTTTACGAATGGCAAAGCGAGAAGAGAGTCGACTTGTCCAAGTTTACACAGCAAATTGGTGGCAGAGCAGACGTCTTCCCAACAAACCATGCCGTCTTGCTAAAATGGATTGAACCTAAGACAGCCTCAATTACCATCTGTCCTGCACATATATATTAAAGTAAAATATGTACTGATTCCAAAGCAAGTTCAAGCTCTAAAATTGTGAAAGTCTTTGCATGAGTATTCTGCTTCGTCAGATCTGTTTTGGTTATTAATGACATCTAAATTAGGGCCTCTTGTTCGTGGTGTTGTGTCATCCCAGGAACATGTCAATGTGTGATGGATGTGGCTAATTTAGCGATTCTTTGCAACTTTATAGAGAATCATCCTGCCAGTTTTTGGCAAGAAGGCTTGCTTTATTAAACTTGGAATCCACCATCCAGGATAAATAATGTCTATGTCTGTCCCATTTTAGGTATGTGTTGCAATCGAAGGTAATACATAAGCTGTCTTTTTTTCCCTGTCTCTCTCTCAGCCATATCTGTTTGTTTTTATACAAAAATAAACAGATATTAAAGAAACGATTAGACTAGAAGTCAGCAGACCTGGGTTCTTGCCCAAACACGGCCATGAAGTTGCTGATGACTTGTAGGGATCACAGATTCCTTATCTTTAAATGAAGCACTTAAATAAGTACACAAAATCCGAACATACCTCAGAGGTGCTTTAGAGGGCTCTACTTAATGGATGAGGCCAGAAAAGCTTTCAGAAGCCTTATCTTTGCCTAACCCCAGAAAATAAAAGGGAAGCCCATTTTTTTTTTTTTGAGGGAAGCTTTTGCTTTAGAATCTGCCATTAATCAGAAAGTCAAAAATAGCATCCCTGTTGCAACAGAAGCCATCTCCCAAACATTTCACAAGGGAGCTACAACAAAAATGTTTTAAGTGTCCAAATGACTGAGAAATCACTTTCAACACTTTTAAGATTGTGGCTATCAGGAAGCATAAGATAAAGCTGTATAGGGGAGATGGCATTTGAGATGGTCCTTGAGGAGCAAACAAGATTTTTTTTTAATGTTTATTTATTTTCGAGAGAGAGAGAGAGAGAGAGAGAGAGAGAGAGAGGGTGAGCAGGGGAGGGGCAGAGAGAGAAAGGTGGACAGAGGATCGGAAGCAGGCTCTGTGCTGACAGCAGAGAGCCCGATGCAGGGCTTGAACTCAGGAACCGTGAAATCATGACGTAGGCTGAAATCAGACGCTTAATTGACTGAGCCACCCAGGCACCCCAGGAGCAAGTAAGATTTTTTACATCCATTTATTAGTCCATTAACTTTTCTAACGTTTCATTTATTCACTATGTACACATTGAGATCTTACTGTGTACCCAGCACGATGCTATTGTATGCACTGGTGGGAATTATGGAGCTTACAGTCTACAGAAGACATAGCTATGAATCAACTAATTACGTATGTATGTTATTACAAATAACTATAGCCGTTATGTAATAAGAAAAGTACAGTGTGAGTTGACAGAACTCGGTGGGGATGGTGAAGGATGATCGGGGAAGCCTTACTGCCTTCGTGAAGTGATACCTGGGCTGACATCTGCATTAACTGGGTTAAGGGGTGGGGGGGGGGGGAGTGAGGGAGAGGAAGGGTCCTGAAGAGAGAGGGAGCGTGGCTCCCTTATGGAATGGAAACGAGGTCAGTGAGGCTGGAGCTGAGAGTCAAGAGGGGACGCAGGAAAAGGATATTCTGCACTAAGAAAACAGATCTAGAAAAGATCATCCCTTGTCCTGAGAATTAGCAGTAATTGCATTTGGTACGGGCTTTCCATACCTGAGGAGGAAAAGTGGAAGTTTTTGAAGGAAAAGTAGGTTGAGTTTGTATTGCAGGGAGGTTGAGTTGACAAGTTAAATAATCTGGGCTAAGGTACTCTGTGTTAAAGAGAGACTCAGAAAAGTTATTGACCTTGGAGCCTGCTTTCATAACATTTGTTGCCAGATGAGGAGATTAAAAAAAAAAAAAAAAGGAAAGGATTTAAGAAAAAAAGTCACTTGTAAGGGCTACGATGTGCACGGACAGCTGGATAACTATCTGCACTGATATTACCACACATTTCGTGGGTCCTTTTATGTGGCTACTTGCAAAATGTGTGAGGAATGGAAGCCTTGACTCGCCCTTTTCATCACTGATGCCGTTTGTTGTTGCTTTCTGCCTTTTTTTCTTCCTTGAGGTGTCACCCCAGCAGTACAAAATGACATAGGGAAAAATAAAAGCATCTCTTTTTCATAGTTGGGTTATAGTAACAGATGGTCATGTTCGCTCGGCAAAGACAAATAGCTCAAGTGATAAACACCGCAGGTTTGAGAGGTGGAGGAGAAAGGTTTTTGCCAGGATCCCCATTCGTAGCTGGCTCTGGAAAGACAGCAATCTGCTTTTACAGGTTCCAGCCCCCACCAAGGAGGGGCAGTGGAATTCCAGTGCTGGAAGGAAGGTGGCACCAAAAGAGAGGGGAGGAGGCTGCTGGGATACACGTTTCATCACCCCGCGGAAGGAGGGTTCCCGCTCACCCCCACTCAGCTCCTCCGTCTAATCTCCCACCAAGTCCTGTCAGGTGCATTTCCTAAGTTTCTGTCTGTCTCTCCCCTCTTCCACCATTTATTCGGGCCTCCGTTATCTCTTGCCTATGTTACTTCTTTAAAAAAAAATTTTTTTTTTAATTTTCCCGATTCTTTATTGTCTTGATTTCAGTACTGAAATGTTCAAGACAATATCCACAGGATTTAAGTAAGCACAAGATAAACTGCTAAACCTAAATTATATATTTTTCTAAATCCGTTCTAAAGACAATACTTCTTGTTCAGCTTTATTGAGGTATAATTGGCAAAATTGCAAGATAATTAAATGTACATTGTGATGATTTGATATACCTATGCATTGTGAAAGATCCCCCCATTTATTAGCACAGCCATCACCTCGCATATTTACCTTTTTTGTGTGTGAGCACATTTAAGTTCTACTGAGCACATTTCAATATGCAACACAATTATCCACTATAGCCATACATTTTATACATTAGATATTCAGACCTCATTCATCTTATACCCGTACCCTTTTACCTCTCTATTTCTCCAACCTCCAGCCCTTGGCAACAACTTTCTACTACATTCTACTGTTTCTGTGAATTTTACTCATTTTTTTCTAGATTCCATGTGTAACTGATACCACGCAGTTTTGACCTTTCTCTGTCTGGCTTATTTCACTTATCATCCATGCCCTCAAATTCCATCCATGTTGTTGCAGATGGCAGGATTTCCTTATTTCTCATGACTGGATAATACTCCATTATGACGAATATTCCATATGATATGTGTTCATATATATATATATATATATATATATATATACATATATATATATATATGTATATATATATGCAGTTATATATATCATACAGTTATATATATATATATCATATCTTCTTTATCCATTTGTCCATATCTTCTTTATCCATTGCTTAGGTTTTTCCATATCGTAGCTATTGTGAAAAATGCAATGAACGTGGCAGTCAGATATCTCTTCAGTATTTTGTTTTCGTTTCCTTTGGGTATATACAGGTGGGAATCCTGGGTCATGTCTATGTTATACCAATAGCCTCCCAATACTTCCCTCCCCTTTGCAACTTCTGCCTTCCTTTCTGATAACTATGTTGCTGGCAGCAACATCTTTCTAAAACACAAATCTCATTTGAAACCCAATGAAGGATCCCTGTTGCATTCAGTCTACAAACTAAGTTCTGAAATTCAGCATGAATAATCTCCAGGAATCAGCCCCTTCCTAGTGTGGAACTTCATCGCTGCTTGTAAAAGACAGGTGGATTCTAAAAGAGGGTAGTTGGTTAATTATTCAAAGCTGTGGAAGCAAGCTCAAAGTGAGGCTCACAGGGAGGAAATGCTCAATAGGGTTTTGATAGGTGAGCAGGGGCAAGGAAAGTTACTCCAGTAAGAGAAAACCACAAGGAGAAAGCATAGGGCTTGGATAATTTAGAACTTCATGAAGACATCAGTTTTTGAACAGAAGTATGTGCATGTGTGATTTCCACCTGTGTGATTTCATCATTAATAATTGTAATGTTATAATTATTTGTTATGTGACAATTTCTCCCTTACTTGGGGGCTTCCTGGGGAAAATAGGCATTCTTCATTCATCATCATTTATCCACAGAGACCCTTATGAGTTCCCTGAGCAACAATGCTAGTAGCTAATGTTTATGGAGAGTTGTTACAAACCACGAATTGTGTTAAGGCCTCCTTTCAATGACAGCATAGGAGGAGTCTTTTTGATTCCAAGCTGCTCATCAAATGGCATAGATCCATTTGCTGATTCAAAAATAATGGGGACATCAGATTGTGTCCTTAAAGCATTGACTGTTGAGGATTTGAGATGGAAGAGACAATTAGGAGATGAACCAAAGAGTCATATGAATGCTATCCAAGACATTCAGTCTAACTTAAGAGTATTGATCAAATATCTGCTGCGTACCCAACCTTGGACTAAGCAATTAACCAAGTGTTTGTTTCAATACAGGTGTTCCACCTTATTCAAAGCCAGCTTTTCCAATCTGTAAATGAAAATATATTAGTATTTTGATCATCGTGTTTTAATCCCATGCACATAAAAAATCACAGCAGGGGCTCAATGCCATGCTAAGTTCTGTGTCCAATGCTGACCGAGCATGTAGCATAAGAGAGGGCATGGACTGGGAATCAGGAGGGTCCCAGCCCCTATTCTGCTCCTTTCTTACTGTGTGAGCTTGGGTTAGACTCTCCCCACCTTTGTATCTTAGTTTCACCATCTTAAAGTTGAGAGAAATGATCTGGATGGTCTCTCTTGTCTCTTCCACTTTGATACAATCTATGGCTCTATGGCTCCCTCCTCAGAAGTTTCTCTACAAATGCTGTTTTCTTTGCCTCAAATTGAAGCGACTTCCCTCCTAGCCTTGCAGGTAAAAATATCAAGAGAAGCGGCCAGTGGCATCAGGGACTTCTCTCCATAAGATAATTATAAGACTTTTTTTGGAGGGTAAGATATATTCCTAACACCAAGAGATAGGCCTGCAAAGAGTCTGTTTCCAGGCTCAGTGTTATTCTGTTGCCACATAATATCAGGCAAGGTGCTGGAGAAGTTAGAGAAGACGCCCTGAAGTCACAATATCTGAAATCAGCGGCACCTGGATGGCTCAGTCTGTTGAGTGTCCAGCTCCTGATTTTGGTTCAGGTCATGACTCCAGGGTCGTGGGATTGAGCCCCAAGATGAGCCCCATGTCAGGCTCTGCACTCTGTGTGGAGCCTGCTTGAGATTTTCCCTTTCTCCCTCTGCTCCTCTCCCTGCACTTTTGCTCTCTCTCTCTAATTTTCTTTTAATGTTTTGTTTATTTTTTGAGAGAGAGAGTGAGTGGGGGAGTGGCAGAGAGAGAGAGGAAGACAGAGGATCTGAACAGGTCTCCCTGCTGACAGGCTGATAGCAGCAAACCTGATGTGGGGCTTGAACCCAAGAACCATGAGATCATGACCTGAGCCGAAGTCGGACACTCAGCCGACTGAGCCACCCAAGTGCCCATCTATCTCTCTCTCTAAAAGCAAAACAAAGCAAAACAAAACAACCCACAATGTCTGAAATCACATCCCAGCTCTGCCAGTGGTGTGCCCTGGGATGAGAAGCTCACTCTCTCTAGGTGTCATTTCTCTCAACCTCAGAATTGAGACAATGGTACATACAGCATAAGCTGAGTTTTGAGTAAATACATATATAGTGTTTAGAATAGTTTTGGCATATAGTGAAAGCTCCTTAAATATTGTTCTACTGTTACTATTGTGCATATCATTAATCAAAGGGCTACCTCATTTAACAAAAAAGAAAATCAAGACCCAGGGAGGTGATATGAAATTATGACATTTTGATGGTCACAAGAGCAATCCCTTCGCTAATATATATACTATATTATATACATGCATATATAATAACAATAACAGAAACTGATATTTGTGTAACATGATAGATTTGCAAGTGTCATCAGATAGGAACTCCTTTTCCTACTTTGCAAGACAAAACCCAGACCTGGAGTGATTAAGTGACTTGCCCAAGGTTGCACAAATAATTCAGAGCAAAGCTGGGATATGAACCTGGATAATTTAATGCCAAAGCCTCTCCCCATTCCATTAAATTCACCCCATCCCTTGTGCTTTCCTAAACTCTTGGCACCTCAGTTCCATAAGAAAGATTCGGAAGGTTTGGAGATGAGAATGTAGCAAGGTCATTGTATGTGTCAGAGTATCTGTTCGTCTGCATATCAGTCATCCATCTTCCAGTTACTCCCAGTGGATAAGGGTGGGCAGTGAGGGGGTGCTACGCCCTGACTGGGCTTGACTTTGCAGAAGAACATGCCTCCTTTCTCTCTCCAGAGTCTTGCTGGAGTCTGCCTCCCCAAGTGCTCCTTTGAGCCCATAGGGGAACCTTGAAGTTTCCTTTGAAATTCTGAGTCCCATACCCCCAAGCAGATGTGCAAGGACGTTTGCTCACTTAATGGCCTGTTCAAGACGTTTGAGGATCCGCACTATCTCCCTATCAGCCTCTCTGAAACATGCATTATCCATCCGTCCTTGAAGCAGGTCCCCCGGTGCAGTGATTAAAACAGTCCTGTGTTGGATAAACCCGATGCAATTTTCCAAAAGTCATCATCTCGGCATTTCCCCCGCCACAGCAGAGCACCTCGCCTCCAATTTCTGGGCTTGCTCATTTGTTTTCCTTCAGACAATCTTGGAGACACTCTTTCGAGTGACCTCTGCTAAGGGAAGGGAACAGTACACTCTTATCCTGACATTATGCAGACGCAGTGACAAATTGGTCTATTTTTTATGCTTGACAGAAATGGGGGGGGGGACAGGAGAAACATATTAACTCACCATATCTTTGGCCACTGGTTGATAGAGTTTGGAAAAGACTTGTTTCTTCTTTCTTTTTTCTTAAGTTTCCCTCCTTATGTCTGGTCTCATTGGTTCTTCTTTTAATTAGTCCTGGAATGTCACAGTACTTCCAAAGTAAGCTGCAATCTTAGATTTTTGAAGGTAATGTGATCAGAACAAATTTGTGATTACTCTCTTAAACTGGCTGCTTCTTACCTTGCTCCCTACCCACTCTTAAGACACAGTTACTGTCCAAGTTATCTGTGATTCAAATGCTGGATTCCATTTTTCTCCACCCTCTTTTCCATTTCTTGTGTCATTAACTTTTATTGATTCTTCCTCAGAAATATATGTTTTTGTTGATCTCTCTTTGCATTTCTACTGTGTGCTCCTCGTGTGGGTCTATGAGGGGGTGACTCTCTTGCATCGGTGTTTGTATAATTTTTGTGATCTCAATCACATTATCTTGATCACTGCATATCATCTGTTGTTTTGCATTGAATTGTAATGAAGGTAAAGCATGGTCGCTCTACTCATCCTTCCTCACCCAGGTGGGTGTGGTGTTGGTTGGTGTTCTTTCCTGAAAGGTACAGTCACTCAGGGCGCCATTGTCCACGATGTTTCTCAAACCAGAAAGCAACAAAAAGAATGAACTATAGACGGGAGGCGTGATGAAGATTTATCTTTTGTATTCTTGATCATGGAGAGGTCAAGGTGGCTGGAAGATAATTCTATGAGGTGAATTGTATGCTGGAATTGTACACTTAAAAATAGATCAGGACATAGAGGGAGAAAACAGGAAAGTGGCCTGCTAAATCATTCCTTCCTCTGGGCTGTCTTTCTTCCTTATTCCATCTACTGTTACCGGACCCATCTTTCCATACTCTTATTAACTCCTTACTCATCTCTCTCCCTACGTAAGACTATGAGCTCCTCATGAAAAAAAGAATTCCGCCTTTTCTAATCAATGTACCCTTAGCCCCTAGCAGAGTTCTCAGTTTCTCTTAATAGATACTTAAAACTTTTTAATTGAGTTGAATTGTGACAGCCTTTGGGATCAGAGAATTTATAACAACTTTCATTTGAAAATATCACTTTGTTGAGGTGCCCGAGTAGCTTAATCAGTTAAGCGTCCGACTCTTGATTTTGGCTCAGGTCGTGATCTCATGATTCATGGCTTCAAGCCCTGTGTCAGGCTCTGGACTGACAGTGAGGACCCTGCTTGGGATTCTCCCTCTCTCTCTCTCTCTCTGTCTCTCTGTCTCGGACCCTCCCCCCCATCACATGCTTGCTCTCTTTCTTGGTCTGTCTCAAAATAAATAAACTTTAAAATTAAACAGAAAATATCACTTTGTTTTTCTCCTGTGTTTATTTTCCTTTTGTTCTTGTTTGGCATTAAATTTTTTTGTGTATGTTTAATCCTAACAGGTCTAAGCTCTATCATGAAAATTGAAGAAAAGAGAACTGCCTAATACTGGTAGGCCAGGATATTAAATTGGAGAAATATATTGCTTGGAAACTATTGAATTCCAAGCAAGAGAATCCATAAAAGAGGCAAAACTCCTGGAAAAGTGTGAGATCACTTGTTCAGAGTTTTCGCTTGTATAATCATGTTTGCAGGTAAAAAAAAGAAAAACTCTGATATAAACTGACATATACAAAAATGGTATTTATTATTTCACAGCATGAAATTCAAGAATTGAGATAGATTTGAGGGTGAATAGATTCAACGTCTTCAAGAACCTGAGTTATTTCCATCTCTCTTCTCTGCTGCCTTCAAAAGATACACTTTATCCTCAGACTCATTGTTCTAAAGTTCACAAGATTGTGGCCGACAGAAAATGGGGTGTTGTACTTCCTTATTTACATCTAGTAGGAAAACAAGATTCCTGACTTTGAAATCTATTCTTCCCTTTAGCCAATTAAGTAGGTATGTGGACCCCAAGATGAATAATAGGCACCAACAGGATGTGATACACTCACAGGCTTTTGGCTGGATTCCTGAAACCATCAATGGCAAAAAGGGAAGAATTACCAGGATTGGCTTAGACCAAAGTTTCTCAACCATTGCACTATTGACATTCTAGGACCAGATAATTCCTTGTCCTGAAAATGCTATCCTGTGTATTGAAGGAGCAGCATCCCTGGGTCACTAGATGTCAGTAGCATCCCTCCCCAGTTGTGACAAACAAAAATATCTCCACACGTTGCTATATGTTCCCTTGGAGATAAAGTCGCTTCCAGGTTAAGAACCACTGACTTAGACCAATTGACTTAGACTTAGACCAGTTGACTAGAATATTTGAAAATCAGCCACAATCTCAGCCATAATTAACCATTCCTCTTTTCACAGATTTTCTCCTGTGAGAAATAAGCCTTTGAAGCTGTATTTTTATTTTAAAATAAATGGTTCACTTAAAAGATCTGTATCGTGGGATGCCCATGCACAATCTAACTGGTCTCTGATGTTTGCTTCTAAAGTCAGAGAGTAGAATCTGCAATGGCTACCTGCCACCTAGCTCCCTACTTTTACTTAACATTAATTATGCCACTCTCCAGTATGGTACCTCCTCGATATCCAAATGGGAAAGGTGCTATCTGTGGAGGGCAACCTACTTCAGGGTAGTTGATGTTACTATAAGTGACAGAGACAGAGACAAAAATAGAGATAGAGACAGAGACACAAAGAGAGAGAGAGAGAGACAGAGAAATGAGAGGGAAAAACATGTGAAGTGTGGTAGCAAGCTGCGTTCTCCACACTCCTGGAATAGTTACCATTTGGTTGGCTTCCATTCTGTGGACAGGCATTGTGCTGAATGCTCACTTTGCATTATATCATTTAATGCACAATGATACGAGTGATTTATGCATGTGCATAACAATTTTACAAGTGAGGAAACTGAAGCCAAGAGGTATTTTATGCTTGCCCAAGGTCAGAAACTCTTGCATTTGTGCAGCGAGTATAACATAGAAACACAATTTGAACCCAGTCCTCTGCCACTGTAAACTCGTTTTAGTCCAACGTCTGCCAATATCTCTGTCATTCTCCATTTATGAGCTCAAACCTTCTAGGATTCTGTCATTCACGAGGACAGGGATACTGGACACAGGAAGAAAGAGGAGTGTATGTGGGGAGGGTCGGGGGGAGAGGCTCTGAAAGGAAAGGGAGGTTATTAGATGAAAGTCTGAATCTGCCTTACAGACTTGTCCCCACCAGGCTGCCTTCTGACTCATGTGA